>NC_135497.1:138584083-138598655 GCF_052857255.1 Amblyomma americanum | reverse complement strand
GTCGTGGGGAGCATCAGTGCAGTCGATGCTCAGCTGTACACCGCATTATTCACGGGATTTCTTCGGTACAGTATCCCTGCACTAGGAAATTAGAGGAAAACTAATATACGGTGTCTGCAAAGTGTTCAGGCTCAAGCTCTGCGGACGTGCCTAGGACTGCCAAAATGCGCGTCTACACGGCCGCAACAGTACTCTTCGTTTAGAAGAATCCACTGACTGCCTATGTCACAATCGAAGCCTTGAGAGCGCATATTCTTCACCTCTCTCGGACTCCCGCACACCATCTTTCCAGTCTTCCTGCTAGCCGGCCGAGTACATCGTTTGCGAAAATTATTGATGCACATCGCGACTTCCTACCAACCCAATTTACACCAGCCTCTAGACCGTCTTCTCCATTATGAAGTCTGCACCAACCTCGTGTGCTTCTTCCATACCGGGCATCAAAAGAAGGCTGATTTGTCGACGACAGTACTAAAACAGACCACTCTAGAATAATTGCATGAGAAAACACGTACACCGACTTCACGTATACACCGATGCCTCAGTGACCCCTTCAGTTCCTCGGGCTCCGTAGTCGTCCTCGTAAGGATCATAGTTAAGAAAGTGAAAGCATCACACCGGACTTCATCGAATGGTGCAGAACTTACTGCTATTCGTGCCTCCATTCAGCATATCAGTGAAGAAGCACCCCAGCAATGGTCTGTTTTCACTGATTCAAAGGCAACCTCCAAGCGTTACAATCTGATCTTCGTCATGGGTCCCATGAACAACTTGTCGCCGAAACCCGAGAGCTCCACCACACAGCCATCAACAAAGGGCACGATATTGTTACCAATGGCTGTCAGGACACAACGCATCGCAGCGATAGCAATCCTTTGACAAGGATTGCTATCGTTGATTTGACGGTTCGTGTACTTTACCTGTCATGTGTGAGTTCACTCAGAGCTGCATTTAACGCGGCGGCCCGGAGGTCCGAAGGTGCATTGCGTTTCACTACATTGCATGCTACACCGTCAAAGCAGACAGTAACCTGAAAATTTCTCCTCTATGTTCCAACTACGAGCATCACTTGCTGTGACACCATACAGTAGAGGAATCATGATTTACGGAGCGCTCTCTCCGACAGTTTTTGTGGGTTTATGGCAGCCGGCCCGGTATTGATATTTCGAATTAAAGGAAAGTATAGAATTATGTTTTGGCTGTCGAACCAGCTAGAGGCCACGATTATCCTGTAATGAAGGATGCATTCCGATGGCGGTGCGGACACATTTAATTAATCGTATGCTGCAGAGACGTCGAACAGCCCCACGTAGGTATAATTTGCGCAATTTAGAGGCTTGGAATGAGCGTTTCTCCCTGCTAGAACTGCAGTATTTCGGGGGCGTAAGCAGAAAAGGAATCTCATTCCTGCTTCCACAACATGCCTCAACAAAAACTCAACGTGAGTGACGTTACATACAATATCACTCTGGTATAAACATGCGATAGCACCGCGCGAGAACGTGTTTCTTCCTTAAGCGCCATGCCCGTGAGCAATGAGAGTAGCGTGTAAGGCGATAAGCAGCAAGACGCGAATGCGCAGGTCGCGCAGCTCGGACCCGTTATCACCTGTCCACCGCGCATGCAGACACCATCGGACGCTGATCCACACTTCCCCTGCGTCCTACCTATTGCCGCGCAAGCGGACGCCACCTGCCCCGAGTGGCCGGCCGTACAGCAGGTCGCGGCCGCCACCTTGTGAGGCTGGGTTTGCGGTTCGCGCGGCAGAAGCGTGTCAGGCGCAATTGCCAACTCGGCGCCGCTAATCTGACTCGCGGGCCGCCGGTGGCGCAGGTGAACGACGCGACGCTTGCCTGCGAGGGCTACACGCACGCCCGGCGCTCAGCGGTGCAGATGGCGTGGACATTAAAAACAAATCATGTCGCTACACTTGTGGCTGTCTCCGCACATGCGTGCGTGCGCGCCGGATCGCCGCTACGCAGCCACTTTAATTTGGGCGCCTTGAAAGGCCTGCTTCTGGGCTGATTTAATGCTTGTGCATCCGTTCGCACAGCCGGTCGCTCGAGAGAGCGGCAAACCGCATGAGAACCCGGTTGCTGGTGGTAAAATGCGGCAGAAAATATAACAAGAAATGCCGCGCCTCCCGCTACACACGCGCGCACTAAAAACAAGAAAACACAGACCAGAGGACATGCGCCCTCTGGGCATTTGTGCACGTTCCTCTTAACAGTGTTCCAGGGTCGCGCGAGCCGATTAAAAGAGGGGAGGGAAAAGGTGATGACTGGAGTTAGATGTATAAGGCTTTCAAACTTAAGCGGAAGACTTTTTATTGCGCTTTTTTTCCCTAAAATACGCCTTGTTTTTCCCTTTTACAAAAATATTTTTTTTTGCGAATGCCTTCTCATGTGTTCTTTTTCCTCAAACACTAATCTTCACCCATCATCCAATAGCTCTTTACTGAGGTATGTTGCCGGACTAGTTGCAGCTGCAGGATTAATTAGAATAAGGCGCAGCATGGGCAAGACGCAAGCCGAGACGACGATCGCCGGGCGCCTCTGATCGGTGCCTCGTCCCACGTTTCGTCTACGTTCCGCCCTACTCCAGTTAATCACGCTAGCTATGGTGCTGTCAGAAGTCATATTCCTCAGGTACTCGTAATTAAGTAAAACATCATCTCCCAGAATTGTAATGTACTAAAACACGAAATAACGACACATTAATGTATTCGAAATAACGTGCGATTTAACTTTTCGATACAATCAGGGAACTTTCACTCGGATACACATTTTGGTAGCGCGGCCTTCGTTTTGTGAGCACAACGCGTTATTCTTTCTCTTGGATCTAGGCAGGAAGAGAACGGCTATCATGAAATAGAGATGAGTAATGGAGAAAGTCAGTTTTTATTTTCTTTGTTAGACTTGAGATTTTCGCAGCTTATAAAGGAAATCTAATGATTATTACTGAAGGACTAATAACATTTAACATAAAGCTGTCTTACAGAGTCCAGTTGCAGTGCGCACCAAAACACTGCGCTCATCCGCACGAGGTTGCGGAGCCTGAAAACTCCACAAAAAGACTATTAGAGTACTTAGCAAACTAAACACATTCTGCAAGCTTCTTTTAAACTAATCTATTTAATTTTTCTTTTCCATTTATTTTTTCATTTTTATTTTCTCGCCTTAAATACACGCAACTTCATTCTCGAGAAGGCGCCTGGGCAGCTTTCGTTTTCCATGGTTCTTATTTGTTCTTTTTTTGCACCTCGCGTTATATGAGGACCTTTCCTTTAAATTCGTGATACGCACATGGCGACAGAAGTTGCTGTACTCTGATCGAAGCCGCCGCTCCGCGCCAGACTGGCGCAGTCTGTCGTCAGAACCACTTGAAAGACGGCATTTTCAAAATTTGTCCTGTTCTCGAGTCGTGTCGCGATCGATGGCGCAGCGCAGAACGCGTAGGTGCGTTTTCCCGCTTTTGTTTCCTCTCGAGACCGTACACAGCAATTCTAATATGTGTGCTCGACGGCGACTACAAACATTGCCTCGGTACAGGCCCACATAAATACAGCGCCAAGACGGTGCAACTTCGGAGAACAGCCATCGGTTGCTGTCGCCGCCGCTCTTGCGTTTATGATTTGTGGCAACTTTCTTTCGTTTTTTTTTTTTCGAGAGAGAGAGAGAGAGCGAAGGCAGGGCACCGTGAAAGCATAAAAATATTAAAGGCGGCACATATAAACTACACAAAGACAGCCCTAGAACACGAGTCATGCTCCGTGAAATGCACGGCAACAACAAAACAGTGAACACGAAAGAAGTAGTTGTTGTGTCTGCGAGGTTAATATAAAGAGTGGAAATAAAGTTTATAGATGCCGGGAGTTATGAGGCCGACACAAGACACAACTTTGGAGAACGGCTTCAGTAAAGAAGTGCCGAGTCCATACTTTTCTGCCCGTCTCTCTCTCTTTGTTTTTTGCAATGGCCTTTCCACTGCGTGGCAGTGTTTCGTGTGTAGTATGTCTGCATCAAAAGGAAAGAAATAACGACCTGACACTGTGCGAACGGCAGAAAAGAAGAAATGAGATTTCTGCTTGTACACAGCGCGACCTAGGGGAAAGAGGAAGCTGCGCTGCTGGTCGACTGAAGTTTACCGAGTATGCGACGTGGGTTTTAAGCCTCGTGCTGCTTAGTTCTCTGACGTTAGACAGAATGAAGTTAGCATATTTCCGGGCCATTTCCACGTAGTGTGGTCACAATAAAGGTCCGCTCGAAGGCCCCACTTCGCTGCACGTGTGCTGAAAGTAAGGTAGCAATGTTGGCCACGTCCTTTCGTGGTTAATGGTTCTGCACAACTGCGAAGAAGTAATATTAACTGAAAAAAGTGCATGACGAAAAAGACCGGCACTTTAAGTTTATTTTTAATCTGCTCTATCTCTACCCTGTAAAGTAGAACATAGGCCCCAGTCCAACCTATAGGAAATAGCCGTTAGTGTGATGGAGAGAAGAGATTAGGAGCTTTGCTTGGATAGGGCGGCCCCTGCAGCTGTCGCAGAATTTGGAGGTTAACGGGATGTAACGAAGACTTAACCTGCACGTAACTTGGGTGAGGGTAAAGATTATGATAGTGATTTTGATGACGGTCGCAATTATAATTATCAAATGGTCGGTGTAACTAGCGACTAAATTAAGAATACAGCAGCTCCGCGGTTGTTTGCAGTCGACGCGAGTGACGTCAGCAATAAAGATATCAGCCCTTCCTTTGTCCCATTTACCTGGTTGGGCAACGCGGCGCCACTAAAATTCACTTAGGGCTTCTACAGTAACTCTGAATGTTCTCGCAAGGGTTATTATAAAATCCCCCTTCGCCGCTTCACACGGCCAGTCCAGGGTGCGAATAAACCATTCAGAGGTTGTATTCATTCACCGGCAGGGGAATGCGCTATCACCACTGACTCAACGAGTAAGTAGAAAATTACAAGTATGAATTGCGCGGTATTTGCTTCTTTCTAAACAGTTTTCGTCTGAACGGATAACGATCGTGGTGTCACGTCAACTTCAGTGCAGAAAGGAAAATGAAATTTGTTGAGCGCAAACTGAGTGGTTCCTTTCATACTGATACTGCCCCCTGAATTAAATTTTACCTGTTTAAATAGCTTGCGTGCTCTGGTGCCGGCACTGGTGTAAAGGAATGCACTATCATCAGCCTATTAATGCTCAGAGCAGAGCGTCGAGCCGCGAAAGGCTCGGCAGCTGTCACAAGGAACAGGGTGCGCTGTCGCAGCGTCATCAAGCCGCCAATTCGGCGTGAGCAAAGAAAGCTACGCGGCGCCGGACACCAGCGCTCCTCCGCAGAGCTCATTAGGCACTGGGCCGCTCGACATGCGCGCGTCTTCCAGCGGCCACGCTGCATGCGAACGCCGCTGCGTCTTGCAGACCGGCGAAGGAAGCCCGCTGCTGACTATTTACCCAGCCGGCGATGACCATAAAACGCAAGAGCCCTGGAGGAGCCAACATCAGCAGGAGATAAAAGAGAGCGGGCTGCCGGAGTTCCCCTGGGACTTTCGGCAGGCAAACGAGCTGCTATGCTCGGCACGAACCGAGAGTCCTAGTTCCTCCGGCATTACGCGCCGCAGTCATTCCGGCCAGGCAGATCCCGAGCAGCTGCGTTTTATGTCCACCCCGGCGCTGAGAATCGCCTGTCGCTGTGTTCGCGGCAGATTCGCGGCGCTCCGCCGTTAAACTCGGGGAGACGTGTCAGGTGCTCGGCTGGTTGCCATTCGCCCAACTAATGACCTGCGCGCCGCGCTTGTGCCAATTAACAATGCCGGCTCCTGGACCAGTTGCCCGCAATGACCGTTGGGCGGAGCCGGCGTCGATCCACTCGCTCGCGGTCGCCGCCTGCAGGCCCCGGGCGCGCTCTCCCTACTCGGCTCCCCGAACAAGCCGCGAGAAGTTTTTGGCGAAAGTTCCCCCGGGTTCACCGCCAACGCCAACCTGAGCTCAGCGAGTGAACTTGACTGCGCGAGTTCTGCTCTTGTTGTTGAGGCTGTAACCTTGAGTGACAGTTTGGGAGTTGCTTGCAGCGCCGGATAGAGAGGAGGAGGGCACGGGGCAGGAGGTAAGTCGCTGCCTTTCCCGCTTGCGCGTTCTGTTCCTCCGCTTGCTCGCTCTGTCCCAGCTGCCTGCGCCGATCACGTTTTCGTCGACCCCTTTGCGCAATATATATATATTTTTTACTGCCGCTGCCTTCCGCAACGCCACCTCGTGGCTGCAACGGAGAATCCCGGTCACCGCGGCCGCGCACTTACTCCGAACTTATCACACACGTACGCTCATCACCACTGCCGACAGCGTTAACGACAGACATGGAAAACGAGAATGAAGCCCCCGACCCCGCGTGCTGCCTTCTCATCATCCGCGATAAAGCTGACACAGGTTGCGCTTCCACGCGTGGCCTCCCCGCTGCTCACTCATTCTAATGGCGCCTCCTTTTCCCGCTTAAAACGCGCAGGGGACAATGTGGCGGCAATAAAGTTAAGTGCGGCTCGAACACTATTACATCAACCGATAGATAGGCACGCCTACGCGGCCGCTCCAGTCGGCCGGCTGCGCGTACACGTGGACGCGGCGATAACAGCTCGGAACAGGAGCGCCACTGGCTCTCGGTCTCTCCGCGAGCCTTTCACGAAACCAGTCATCACGCAATTACCGAATTGACAAAACAAACACGCGTGTTGTTTCAACAGATCGCAAACCGAGCCGGAATCGTTACGAGCGGAGAGGGGGGATAAGCGCTCCCCTCGTCCGGCTGCAGCTGTCCCTTCCCGGCGATTACCATTAGTCTCAGGCGCGGGGCTGCTACTGCTGCGGCCCACGCCTGCGCGCTTATTACGCGCCTACCGGCGTTTAGCGCGGACGCATGATTACAGTTCTCAATAATCCGAGACAACTTCGATGAGAATCTGCGCCTGGCTCCCGCCGGTCCGGAAGTCTCTCCGCGTGTACGCAGTCCGGTCGCCCCCCCCCCCCCCCCCCCTTATTTTTTTCTTGAGCAGTGTTTCTCCGGCTCGGCGTGTCGTCCCGCGACTCCCATGCCGACAGCAAGACGCTCAGTGTGTGGCAGCGGGCATCAATTACCATTCATACTCATATATGAGGCTGGAACGAAGGCAGGACCGAAGCCTTTTACACAGGACGGTGGAAGCAACTAAGGCCGACAAAGCGCTCTCTAACACGCAACAAAACACTTTCTGCGCGCGCAAAGGATATTGTGCCGACGCGATTACTATATATAAATACCAGGGGGCAAGCCTTAATATGGCTGCAGAAATGCAGTACAGATTAATTTTTTTTTCTAATTAGGAGCTCGCATACGATTTTCGATGAGTGACACGCTGTCACAACTGCATACCTTATCGCGATATTTTCGCATACACAGAACAATATATATAGCCGTGCCAAAAATACAGCGCTTTGGTTGCTGAACATGGAATTACGGCTTTTAGCGTTTGGATCATGCAAGACATACGTGAACAGGACAGGAATGCCCACTCGTCCGGCAGTGCTAGGAATGTTCATGTGTCTGGATTTTCTGGGCATGCGCGCACATGATTCTTGTTATAAAAGCATGTACAAAAAGCTAGTACAACAGAGCGCAATAGAGTGGAATGACGTAATTATAAAAATAAAAAGCAGTCACCTACCGGAGTGCAGAAAAATGAAAAAAAAAAGGAGAAAGATCTCGTTTCACACCAATTTATTTTAATAGCAATGAGCTTAAAAGCACATTTATACAAATCCATGGCGGAAGAAACGGTAAAAAAAGTGAAAAAAAAGAAACCAGGGCTGCTGGAAAGAACGACAGTCGCGTGTCATCGCTAACATGCCTACACGCTCTGATATAGACTAGTGCGTAGTACAGCTCGAATCGTTTCTCAATCCTGAGGCGTCATTTAGAACAGAACATAATAATGAAGACGAAAACGAAAAATTTGATTGCACGCGATATTATTGCATTCCACCTGTTTCTGCCATCAGAGGCCCCTCTCCTCGACAGCAGGGCAGACACGGCACAGCATAAAAGCGACAGGGAGGGAAAGATGCCAGAAGCAAGTTCCGCACTTGCGAGGTAACGAACGTGAAATCGTCTCGAAAAACGTTCCGGTAGAGGAGCGGCTAATCCCGCGCGTTAACTGGGCCCGGTTGGACGGCGCCTGCCGAGGAGGTGCGACGCCAACTACCTCGACTCTTTAAACAGGCGTACGCACCCCTGGCCGCTCTCGCCTTTATCCGCGCCCTTTAAAACCAGCGCGCTCCGAGCGAACGCGTCTCATTTACCCCCCGCGCCTGTGCTGCAGCCCACGGTTCAGCCTTGGCTTCACCCGCTTGTCATTTATTCGAACGACCCCGCTCCCCCCCTCACGGTCGCCCAATAACAACAAACGGGGGGTGTTACAGAGCGAAAAGCAAATTAAACAAAGCGTGGGCAAGCGCAGGCGCACCAGGTTTAGTAATGTCGTCAAGCCATACACCCAGGCATAAAAAAGGCTTTGCCTCTCGCAAACGCAGCAGCGTTTCGCGAAGATCCAAGAAACAAAAGCGGGGAGGGGGGGGGGGGGGGGCAGAGAAACTCGGGAAGCAAGCAGGCATGGGAATACAGACTCAAGAAGATCTCTTTGCATGCGTGGGTAATTTAACGATACTCTCAGAATAGGAGATTAAGAATCTTCAATCTTGCGCACCCCCCGCCCCCCGACCACCCGCCCTGTTCTTTATGGCGCCTTCCACCACCCCGCTATCCGCGCTGCTGCTTTGATTCGCATTGGACGGTGCGCATATTATGAACCATTAGGTGCACTGCTACAATTAAGGCATCTATTGCTGGCTCCCCTCGTCTTTCTCCCTTCGCGCTAGCGTTCTCTGTTAGAGCTTCTGTTTGAGCGTGCAACTGTGATTTCGTTCTTCGCCCTACCCCCGTTCCCCTTTAAATCTGCCGTCTTTTTGCTCTTTGTTTTTTTCCTTTTCTTTACGCCCTCCTGTCCCCAAGCGCAGAAGTCTGGAATGGCTTTTTTATGCTAAGGGGAAAAAAAAAAAAAAGGTAGCCAGGCAAGAAATCAGATCGCGGCGATAACGAGACACTTTTGCAACACCTCCAGCGCATTGCACGCAAAAGGAAGTGCCAGAAGTGAGCAAAGCCAAGAAAAATTATGAGGAGGACATGAAAAATTTTTTTGCGCAATTAACACACGAATAAAAAGGTAATAAAAAGCAGAAGGCTAAAGAAAAAGAAGGCGGCAGGCGCAAAACCAAGTTGTCTTTGTTCCTTCACCGGCACTGCTGTCAAATCTGGGGCGAGTCTCTTACTTTATCTCTTTCGTTTCGGTGTTTCGCTACAGTTACAGCGCCCCGGGGTTAACGACGTTTCTCGCAGATACGGAACACCTGTAATTGCACTCCGTGTCACTAGGAGGGTGTACACAATTCTTACTTCCTCCAATCTCCTCTTTGTCGTCGGCTAAGGATGTCTCGGCAGCTGAAAATAGGTGGAGCTTCTCTGGCGCCCTAAGCGAAGAGGGCAGAGAGCGGCTACATTACCTGTGACACTCCGGCTCAATTTAGCAATCTCGTCGAAAGAAGACAAGACTAGGCAATTCTTTTTCATTTATAACGTGTTTCTGCCTCAGCATGAGAAAAACAACGGGATGAATCTTTAACGGTCATACAAACTAAATCTCCGTTTCAAGCACATACAAAAGAAAGGCGATGGGCGCAGGGGGGATGTGCACGTGTGACCGGGGAGGGGGGGGGGATGCGGTGGTGGCTGCGTGTTATTGTATTTTTACAGCAGGTACCTCCGTTAACGAGGCACGCTTCCAGCTAGATTTTGAACGGGACTAGAGTCGGTAAGTGTTCCGTCTGTTTTGTTCCTTCACATTGCATGTCTAAAAACGTCTCGCAAAGAGATGGCTGATGCTTCAACTTAGGAGAAGCGTTTTCAGAGTGCATCTGACGATATATGGAGCGCGCTTGCTGAAAACGACTGCCGTGAAAGTGTCAAGTTGGATATCGCTTCAGAAATATTAGTTGCCTTCAAAGCAAGCGCAGAATTTTATTAAAAAGGGTACGTTTTCTTGTCGCTGTGGTTTAGTATAGAGGTGTGCTTCAGTTCTTTTATGTGGTTCCATCTTCGCTTGTTCAATAATAGAGCGCTGTCATCACTGCAACTAAAGGCTGGTTCGTCGTTTGTTAGCAACTCTATATACATGGCGTTCGAATTTTTCTCCCTCGCTCTGGGCAAAATACGCCCGGCTTGCGAGCTGCGTTAGTATGACTGGGCGGGTATATCAGTCAAACTTAACTATGCAGCGCTATCGGCGCAAGTGAAACACAAGCGCGGCCGCACGCAAAACCTCAATCAAGTTGAACTGGCGTGACCGTCCTCTCACAATCAATACAACCTCAGCGCTATTTTATAGGCAACCGAGCCAGCTTTTATCGTGGCCGACATCACTCCCATCATTTAGCGGCCCCTTCTTGTTTTTTTCTGTTATTTTTTTTTCTTTCCAGCCGCACGTAGGGCGCAGGTATAATGCTCGAACGCGCTAACACGTTGTTCACGACTCTGGCGGCAGTTCACCCGGGCTTTTTTTCCTTCACCTTTTCTTTCTTATTTCATACCCACTTTCAGCGTTTATACAGGCTTTGTGCCTCCGACAGCGGCGGGGTGTCACGCGTAGCCAGCGCGTGGCGATAGCATCACATTTAATGAGGAAAACTCGCCCGTCTCCAGGAGGCGCGAATACGAAGGAGGGGAGAAAGCGAGGAACACGCGCAGCAGCAGCAGCATGCGGGCCTTCGGGAAGCCGCCGTCACGCCAAGCAAGTTGTGCGCCACGCGGGAAGGAACTGGAGCGGGCCTCGCGCGGATCGGCCCAGCGACCGGGGCAGAGAGCCTCGCCACTCCTCTCTCACCGCAAGAATTTCCGCTAATTGGAACTATTCCAAGCACGCGAGGCGAATTCGACAGCCACTGCCATAACTCATGGCTGACAAATAATCCTCATTGGCGCCTCCCCCCGCTGTTATGCCTCCTCGATGCCCGGGTGCCGCAGGTCTTCCCTTCGGACCTGCGCGCCTCTTCGGCCGGCCCGCCGCCCCCAGCGGGCAGGCAATAGTCAGCAATTAGCAGAGATTAAAGCATTATTATATCGCAAACTGGAAACGGCGACCGGAGGAAAGATGCGCCGCGCGCTCGGGGCTGCAGGCAGGGCGGCGTCGAGTCTGTTATTAATTCCAAAATTAAAAAAGGCCCGAGGTGCCGATGGAACATGCAAAGTTGACGCCCGAGGCGCGCGATGGGCACGAAGAAATGCGTCTCTTTCGAACGGGGTCACGGCTCGCGCTAGCAGCGGCT
Source organism: Amblyomma americanum (assembly GCF_052857255.1). Classification (NCBI taxonomy): domain Eukaryota; kingdom Metazoa; phylum Arthropoda; class Arachnida; order Ixodida; family Ixodidae; genus Amblyomma; species Amblyomma americanum. Next base: position 138,587,247 of record NC_135497.1, on the reverse strand, counting down.
TCGGCGACTTCGCGCTCACCTCCTTGTTCAGCCGCTGCGCAGCTCGTGAAGGGGAGGAGCACGTGGGGACCGTCGCCTGAGCCTGAAGGATCGTATCCGGATAGCGTTTATCGGCGAGCGGTCCATACGATACGCGGCTGCACCGTCAGCTGGGCCCGACATGCGTGCAACGCTGTAGAATAGGTTTTTCGGCCGCGCGACTGGCTAGCGCGACAAGCGCCTCATTTAAAAGCGTTGAGACGCAAGGGAAAAAAACTGAGACTACCATACTCCCCGAAATTTACACAACTCTCACGCATGCACAGTTTTTTTTTGTTTTGTTGCTTGCTAGACCATTTGCACGCTTGGAGCGGAGCATTAGGTAAAGGTGGAGTATAAATAACGATATAGGTTGCAGCTGAAATATGGGAAAAGCGTAGACTAAAACGGAGGAGTAAACTCAGCAGATTCAAGGAGTGGTAGATAAAATGAACGCTATGTATACTCATGTCCTGACAGCATAGCACGAAAGCCTCAAAGTCTGTGGCATGCAGCTAGGAAGCAGTCTCATATAACCTTGGAAATAAATAAGCGCTGTGGATCACTCTTGACCCGACAGTAGCCCAAATGCATAAAAATGCAGACTCAATGGCGTCTTCGAAATGCAATTCAAAAGCACCGACAATGAATACAAAAAAAAACGATGTTCAGCGCAGTGTTCCTGCGAAGGACCTCAAATTGTGCCATGAGTATAACAGATACAGCAGCATCACAGCGGAGTGTCATTGCAAACCTATGTGGCCCATGGCAAGAAAGGAGAGTTAAATACACCCACCGTTTTAAAAATGCGCCCACAACGGGTCACACATGCGAGTCGACATGCGTACCAGGGCTTGTAATGGAACGGACATGGCGTGGTAGATGATGATGATGAATTTTTATGGTGCAAGGACAGCTCTGCCCAAAGAGCGCCATAGTACAAGGTATTTACACTAAAGAAGTGGGGAAGCATTTCAACCCAGATAAGACGAGCACCAGGGCAGGTAAAATCTTGTACCCATTACATCACAGGTGGGTGCCCAGCGGCACTGGGGATCGAACCCACACTGCTAGGCCACCGCGGCAGTATATTACACTATACAGTCGAGACCACTTATAATGAACTTGACGATTACGCATATTGCGTTCGTTGGAATGCGCAGTCCAACGAAACTGGCGTTTATTTCTCACAAAAGTATGTTACGCGCGTCGGCTTCTCTAAAAGAGACCGTATCTCGGCGTTTTCCAAGTCTTCAACAGTGGTCATACTTTATATTCCTCGCCGAGGTCCAAAGTGTCAACAGTTAGGCTGCTTTAAAACAGGATATAACTAATTGTGGTTAGAGCTTTTCGTGCAGCTAGTGGCAGGTCGGCCTTTTCCTCATCGGCATCAGATTCTCGGCAGTCGGGCAGCACTCGTACTTCGCGTAGAATGGCTTATTCAGTGTACGCTATTGCGGTGCCCTCGTCATGATCCGCACCAATGGAGTCATCTCAGTCGAAATCATATCCGGGCATCTGTGCATCAACAACGCATTGCTAGAAACCCACGCTCCTTGCCGCATAAAGCATGCTTCAACCGACCGTTCAACCGACTCACCTACTTCCATAATGCGAGCACACCGAATTCAAACATTGCAGGTAAGACGTAAAATTCTCAGATTAAAAAATTTCTCTTCCTTCTCAAACATAACCAGTTGTCAATGTGCCCGGATCGCTACGTCAAGCCATTTTCCGCTCCACGACCAACAAGACATCACCACTCTGATTCACCAAGTCCATTCACCGCCAGAACTAACCTATTTAAATACTCCTTCTTCCCTCGCACCGTAACTGAATGGAATGCTTTACCTTTAACAGCACTACGTGACATAGACTCCATTGAAGAAATAGAAGATTGACGCCATCAGACTTATTTTGCATTGTGTTTGGAATTTTTTTCAGTGTTCTATTTTTTATATTCATGTTGCACTGTATTGCCCCTCCTGCTAGGGCCCAGAAGGGCCTGCAGTATTCTGTAAATAAATAAAATGCTTAATTTCTGAAGCAATTACTGACGCACTCCGCCGTCTGTCCCATCCATGTGACCTTAATCATTTGCACAGCAGCAAACAAAGATATCTGAACCGGAACATCGCCATCTGCAGATGAAGTGCGATCAGCATGATTTGAATGATTTACCGATGATAGTACATCCTGAGCGCGTGAATGACGCTCATGTCCGGTGGGTGGGTCTTGCACTTGGCATTTGGTGGCATGAAGAACGTTGTAACCACAGCCAGAGAAGGCAACTCGTGGTGCGTTGCAAAGTTATCAACACGAGTAGGCGCTCGTATTTTCTTCGCCATGTCATGGTCGAATTCAACAACCTACATTGCAAGTAACTCGCGCTCATTAGCCATTGCGCCTTTGGAACTTGCGTCTGGTTGCACGCTCGTCGCATGATGACAAAAAGTGGCGATTACATAGGCGCTTTTGTTTGGCCTGTAGCGTACGAAAATGTAGCTCCCGATGCACAGCGGGGCGCGAGACTTGCAGATGACAAATAGCCGCTGCTGGTCGCTGCCGTTCCTCCTAGACGCTTGCCCTGTATTTCACCAGTACACGTGTCCCCTTTCAAGGCATGCGTTTTAGACGGCAGCATTTCGTAAAGCTGTGCTGTTTTATTGCGTTTTTGGGTCCTCACGTTCTTATGAGCGGAAGAGTGTCGCGGACGCCTGCAGGCCCGAAGACGCTCTTCAATCTCCGCGCTTACGAGACGCGCGAGTTTACGGCGCTTCTTCGTTCGTTCTAACCGTGTTACACCGTTGTTCGTTGTATCCGAAACACAGGCCCTTTGTCCTAATGCATGCTTTGACGGTAGCACCACCTTCGTTCTTAATAAGCGAGCATTCGTTATAACTGCGGCCGTTATAAATGGGCTCGACTGCATATGACGGATGACGGGGTACAATAAACGTATGCAGGAAATATGCATAAGAAAGCTCATGTTCGGAGGCAGCCTAGAGGATACAATAAACGTCACGCTTCATTTGCACTGTGCTGGAATGAGAGATATAGTTTCTCGGCCCCTTACAGAAATAGTTTTTGTCTTAAAAAAAAAAGAAAATTACTTAATAATTTACTATAGCCGAGCGCAGTTATAA
>NC_135497.1:138559083-138579083 GCF_052857255.1 Amblyomma americanum | reverse complement strand
GACAAAATTTTAGACCAGTGTAAGTGCGCCATGCAGAAGGAAGCCAGTCAGCTTCCCAAAATTTCGTATGAACGGAGTATGAAACTTTGTTTTGATCTGGTGAATACGTTGTTTCTTTGGTTCTTTAGTAGTCCTACTGGGACCGCATTCTACTCCTTTACATGATAACGATTGTTCCAGTTTTTCATTTAGCGTATGCATGAACTTTTCTTGCCTTCCCTCTGATGGTCAGTGGCGTAACATACAGCAGGATAGTTGTTACAAAGAAAGCGGGTCGAGGGTGCCTTCAGCTGTTTTCAGCTTAGCAGTTGACGAATGCTGATAAAATGCCGGAGCTTTCTTCAGCGTCACATTCCTAACACCTTTGCGCAAGCTTATAGCATTTGCAAGCTTGAAAACAAACAATGCATCTGACGACTGCTTTGTGATGCACGGACGCAGTATAGAGGGGATCAGAGCCCGTAAATCGATGTCTCTGATATATTTGTAGCAGATCGAAGCCACTCAAGAGTGCACAGTGCCGTCACTGCACGTCCACCTCGTACTCTGTTGGTTTAGTGCTCTCCGGATTGAACCATTTTCTCTTGGAAATTTGTGGAAACGAACCAGAAAGGAAAGACCATACCGTTCTTTTTTTTTCAATTTCGCAGCAATGCACACCAAATGACGGCGGCTAAAGTGACGACACTGGTCGAGGAAAAGCGCCAAACCGGGGAAGCCGCCTCCGGAGCCAAGCTGGAGCCGCCCTCCCTCCGGGGCGCCGGCTCGTCCGCAGTCACCTCCGACCTTCCACAACGGCAGCGGTTCGGCGCAGTCGTAAAAGGCCGTACCTTTGTTTGTATACTGCCGCTCTCGCCTCGAAGAAGGCAGCGGCCCACGCGTGTACCGGGGGGGGGGGGGGGGGACGCATTACCGGGTGTTCTTGCCTTCCATTCATGGCGAGGTGCGTATATACGCATGGCAACGTAACCGTCCCGTCGTCAGCCCATTCATGGCACCGGCCAAGTTTGGTCTCCTTGGAGAGTGAGTCAACTTCTGGAGAGTCCGCGCGTCGTCGTGCGAGGCAGCGCGGTAATTTCGAGCTCGGCACGTGTGAGTCTCCGGTTATTACGAGAACCCGGGGACGCGCGGCGGCGTGCACTAGCGCTTGTGCGGGGTTCGCGCATGGAGGGCCGACTGCGGTGGGACGTGCGGAGCACGCTTTTTCGCCAGGGTGTGGACTCAAGCGGCTAACAGCCTCTGACCGAGATGCTATCGAAGCAATTACACGGCACGAGCGCCGCTCTCGCAGCCTTCTACAGCTCACGCGGCACCAAACGCCGTGGCCGGTCGCCTCGGCAGCCTTCCGACGCGCTGACGGAAATTGCCCGCGGCTCCATGCCCGCAGTTTCATTTTTTTTTCTCTCCTTACCTCCCCCACGGTTTCCGTTTTTGCGGAGAACGCCGCCGACAGCCTCAGCAAAGGAGGCGTTTCAAGTGAAGTCTGCGGTCGGGGCGTCGCTTTTGTTTCCTTCGCGCCAAGTTTTGGAATTCGCTTGTATTTTTGCGTGCATTTTCTGGACAAAAAAGCGTGCTCCGCATGTGCGTGCGACTACTCTCTGTTTTCCACACCACATAAAAAATATTATATAAACGACAGCACAGCCCCCAATACAAGTCAGCAACAGGAAGATGCGCGCCTCTCGACGCTTGAAACGCCTTGCCATCAAACTGCCATAGGCATCGTCGCATACAGTGATCCGCCCCAGACGCTGCTGATACCCTAATATCGACCTCAATACAACCTTGGTGTGTAATATCACCTTCCAATAAAGTAATATTTATTTCGTCTCCTGTACACGTGCACAATTTAATTCTTGCGCACTGGCGTACTTGCATGGCACTCGCGGCGCACCTAGTAATAAATAAATTTAAATGACTGGTTCCACTAATAGTAATCACTAATAGTAATCGCCAAGCTGATTTAGGCTGCCGGCTTTCCCTGGAAGGACAAGTTTTAAAAAGTAAAGAGAGAATAAGCGTAAAAGTTGATAGCGGCGGCAGTATAACAGGGCGGGTGCCGAATATGAGAGCGTATATGTAAAAGGCACATACCAAGGAATGCGCAACAAGCAGAGTAGTTGAAGCGTGTCTGTAATCGCAATAATCAAATGAAAACGAGAAAACGCGAGCGCATGTGAGAAAAGAAAAAAAAAGTGATTTCGCCCCGTATCGCGCTCCAGCTTCGGATAACAGCTTTGCAATAAAATATAGGGAGTGAATAAAGTCTCAAGAAGCGCGAGCGCGCGAACAGAGATGCAAAAGGAACCTCGGCAGTGATAGCAGGAGACCGAGCGTAAATTCTGGAGACAAAGACTGCCCGCAGAAGTGTTTGCATGGTTGAAGAGCAGTATAAGGTGTCACGACGACCCAGCGGCCATCCTTCACACGAATATGACTCGCAGCCGCAGAGGTCTCGGCCCGCCTGAGGTTCCAAAGCAGTCAAGTATTGAATTTCACGCCCCTGTTTCTTTTCTTACTGCGTTTTGTTGCCTGACACCTGACACTCGCGGCTTTTCGCAACAAGAGCACACGCGTCCCTATATATTTACAACTCGTGCATGAAATGTGTTATCACGCTAATGTATGCAAATAGGCGTGCCTCCAGTTGCCTATAAATGATGTGAGGAGAGGACGCGTGACTCGCTTGGTTCCCACTCCCTCTATCATGGTCGGGTTTGTATGTGCTTGTGTCAGTGAATGAAGGCTGAATCTCGCTCACGAGAACCTTTGACAACACATCATACAGAGATCTTGTGTCGCGTTTTTCAGTGCCTCAAAAAGGAATCGCAAGGAAACTCTACACACTCCAAACTCACCAAACTCTTCGATGGCCTATCGCTTTTGAGTATTTGGTTGGTAGCACGCTTAGGCAGCGTACTGCATGGCAGTGAGCTTAGACCGTGGAAGATTTCTTTGGAGCTCGTTTGATTTCCTGTCATGACGAAGAATAACTTGGATGCATGTGCGTTTGTCGCCTGCCGCGATCATTCATTGCCCCTAACATTCAAAATGCAAAAATTATAGCTTAAGGCTCGCTTTTAAAGCCAATTCTGTGCGCTACGTCGAGGGGTACATGCTTGACTCCCTCCTTCTTCCCCCTCTCTCCCTTTTTTTCTGCACTTCTATATAAGTCTGCCCTACATGCAACACCGGATTTACGATACCGCCCTTTACAAGCGTAGCTAATGTAAGAGTAAGTGGTAATCAGGGCGGACAGCGTCGCCTTTTCTGTGCTGCGTATATCAAGACGGTGTTCTCCAACGAGAAGAGGAAAGGGAGGGTGCACTCTGGAAGCTGGAGCCACCAACTGCGCAGCCTGGCAGAGCATAATAGTGACGGGTGCGACGGCGTCTAGACGAACCAACCAGGCAAGGAGAAGAAGACCTGGAGCGCAGGAGCGCTTCATCATCATCGCATCCGCTCCTAACAAGCCGATAAGCGCGCGCTCGGGCACAGATGGCGGTGCCTTCTGGGAAAGTTGCAGACCGGGGCGCGCATCTGCGGGGGAGAGGGGGGCCGTGTTACGTGCGTGTTTGGGCGCCAAGTGGGCCAGCAGCGCCAGTCGTGTCGTCTCGGGGCGGCCCTTATCGGCGGCCGCACTTGGCGCCACACTCGCCGGGGGCTGCCCGGAGACGTCGTCCGGCCCCGTCTTTTCTTTACGAGTCCCTTTCAGGGGGCCTTTATCTCCCCGAATTGTTTTCCCGGCCTTTTTTTTTATGCGTCGGTGAGAGTCGTCGCCTCTCGAAATGTCGAAGCGCATCGCGACGCCCCACCAGCTTCGCAGCGGGCCGGCCGGCGACTGGGCCTCGGCGGACCTGTTTGCGCGCCCGCCCTTGCTGCGGCCCACCGCTGCTGTCCCGTGCGCCTCGGCAGCGGCCGGAGTTTCTCTGCTTAGATAACGAAGCACGTCCAGCCGCGGTGCACACTGGGCCTAGCTGGCCAAGTAAAGAGCGACACAGTCTTATCGCCTGCGTCGTGCTTTTTCTTCCGGTGCCTTGCTTTGTCTGGACTCATGTTGGCGATCTTGTTTCGGGTGAAGGAAGAAAAGGCAGGGCGGAATGTAGAAATACTCCGGGAGGTCTTGTCAGTGCAGGGATCCGCGGGGACGACGCGGAGGACCCGCCGTGCGCGAATGCCAAGCAAATGCCCGAGTCACAAGTAAACAGCTTACGACGTTACGAGTAGCAGGCATCTTCTCTCAGACTTAAGCGAATGCACGCAAACAGAACGCGCGACATCTGCTGGCTTTGTGGCGTGGTTTTTAGCCGTTTGCGGTGCCTTTTCCGCAGCAGAACTGTCAGGTGCGTTGGTGAGATGCGCTTTGAGAACATGGCCCTGAGAAAGTGACGTAACAGGCAGGCGTGAGTATGAGAGTCATTATTTTCGAGGACCCGAGTACCGCAGTCAGTGACTAGCCAGTGAGAATCACAGCTCTCGGACAGCGCGGTGACCGTGCTCAAGCGCTTGTACCGGGCGTCACTTGCGGTAGATATAAACAGCGGAAATAAGCTCTGCCACCCATTTCGGCCGAGCACAGAAGAAAGGAGCAAAAGTGCAACACAAGCACGCATTTCAGGGCGGAGCAGCGAGCTGCCGTCAAGAGCGGCGAGCGTTGCCAGGCTCTCGCGTAGCCCCGCGCCGGGAGGCCGCCAGATCGCGAAGCCCAGTCGCCGCAGAGGCGCAGGTGACGGTTGTTCATTGAACCACGCTGAGTAGGCCGTGCGGGTACACAAAGGTATACAGTCCCACGGCACAGACAGCATTCGGTTGCTGCGTAACAAGCAACGGCAGTCTTGAGGTCAGCAGAAGTCAAGCCTGATAAACGCGGGATGCGCGAGGCATATCTGGGGGTTCATTAGCCGACACCGGCGGGCGAGCGCGTATGCGCAGTCGGAAACACAAGCCGGACCGCGTAAGCATCCGTGACGCTAGGCACGACTTCCGGTGCCCCGGCGGAGACAAAACGCCGACAGACAGCTTACGAACACACACACGGGCGCGAGCAACAAAGGGCCGAGCTGCAACAATGAGCTGTGCAGAACACTTGTCGGCTGGGCCGCGAGTCACGTTCGGTGCTCCCAGATGCCCCGTCGCGGGGCACCTTTGTCTCGTCATTTGTGCGCCGCAGCCAAGGCGGCCCTCTTTTCTGCAGGCGCTCGCCTTAAAACGCGCGCACAATGCTACACGCCTCCGCGGGCTTTTGTTCAGCTGGCAGTGGGTGATTAAGGCGCTCTTCAGACCCGTTTGGCATGAATGGCGCGATGATTATTTTCTCTCCCTGCGAACGCTCTGCTCACGCAGACATGTGTTGTTTTGTTGAGCTATAATTAATCGAGGCAGGCATGATAAAGTGGTTTATTGAGGTGTCTGGGGGCAGACTCCCCGCTGCTGTTTAGGGCCGCTTTGTGCGCCCCCGCAACCTCAGTGGGTGCAATGGCAGCGCCCAGTGTGTCTCCGCTCTCTCTCTCTCTCTCGCCATCGACTCGCCCAGGAACTGCAGCGCTGAGGGACGACCGCAAAATGACCCTTGCCCTGAGACAGGCCCCTCTTGGCATTGTGCTTATGGAAGCCTGCGTTGGAATCATACGCTCCTTGCTCCGTGTACGCATGTATCATGACGAGCTCAATATTTGGCGCTTTAACTGGCCACTCAACTTACATGCAATTTTAGGGGAGTAACATCTCAATGTTTCGTGCTCCTTGTAAACGTAATTGTTGTTCTGCCAAAATATAGATACCACCAGTTCGAAGGAATTGTTCCAGTAGCTATTTCTGACAGGATGTGCAATCGAAGGGTGGTATGATACGAACGGATTAATCCAGCGGGAAGGAACAGGAACGAGAGAAACAGACAACACTTGGATTAATCTCTTGATAGCAATGAGCCAACTATCCCCGAACAAAATCCTGATGAGGCATGACTAAGTGCCAAGAAACTTCACACAGAAGATACAAAACTGTTCATTTATAGATTATTCCCCAGAGCAACATTAGTTCACGTTAAGAACCTTCTAGAAGTAGACAAAAAAGAAAAAAATGAAGGACCGTCAATGTTGTGTAGATGATGTCACAAAAAAGTGCGCTATAACCTATGATGCGATAAAACCAGCCCACCGCAGCTCCTCCTGTCCATGAGGTTTTTTTTTTTTTGCTTTGTGCGGTTGGGTTGGGGCATGTAGGGAAACAAAGAATGAAATAATGTCCTCATGAGTGCACCCTGTCGGTGCAACGCTGTCTGCTACTTGTTTCGCATGGCGGTTAGGGCAATCGAAGCCTGCTTCGGCTCAAGCCCCCGATTTCAGGAGGAGGGACCCATGAATCAGGTCCGCCCGGAGCCAGGTCGTGCTTACAAGCAGCAACAGCGACAGCGCAATGTCCGGGACAACCTGCGAACGCCCGGCGCCGAGCGGGCAGCGATCCCCGACAGACCCCCGCGGGAGAGCACCGGAGTCATCCCGATGTCTGGCACGCTACGCCTGTTTTGCTCTGCCGATGTCGCGAGTGCGCGCGCGCAGACGCTGTCCGTCGAGCTGTCGCCGCAGGCCCGCGCCGACCCGGAAGGAAGGAAGGCCTGCTGCGGCGAGGGAGGAGTAATGAAACATGCAGGCATTCCTGGCGTTCAACAGTGGCCGTCGCCTGCACGGGCGCCCCTTTTCTCTCTCTGCGCTCCTGGCCTGCGCTGTGTCAACGGATGGACAGCTGCACCGCGTCCGCCCGCCTTATCTATGGTACGGACCCGCGGCCACCGCCAGGCGGGGCAATTATCACAGAATTGAAGTTCATCTTTGCGTTCTGCGCGGTCCCAGTCAGCCCGCTCAGTCTGTCACAGTGTCTCTCCTGGTGTCTGTCTGGGCCGGAGCCGGGTCATCTGCTACACAAACCATGTTTTCGTTGGGTGCTTGATTGCCACCGCAGCGGGCTTCCTTCGTGATTTGGGCCGTTGCTTTGGCCTTGCTCGCTTGAGTATCGAAGGTAGGCGCGGCGTTGCCTGCACTTGGGGCCTTAGCTCGAACGGATGTGTTACCTGACGCGCTTGCTGCATGAATGCATAAGTGTGAATGAAGTACTCATTTTCGCGGAAAGTACTGCGGTGCATGAGCTCAATATATTCTGTCAATGTAACTAACATTTGTTGCATTTTTATGCGCCTTTCCGTTCATTCACAGCGCATGAACATAAAAAAAAAGATATTCTCAAGTTGCGCCAAGCATGTACAGGCTGTTTCGCACTTACAGGGAAACTGGAAGCGCGTGACCGCTCCGCAAAGTGCTGCCGCTGACAGCCATATAGAATGGGTGGTAAATGCGCAATAAGCACGGGCAGTTGTTCTTTCTGCGCATGCGCCTGGTGCTCCCCATTTTCGCCGGCTATCGGCGGCAGCGGTTCTCGAAGCGTGGCGGTCACACGCACCTGATTTTCCTTGTATGAACCAACCTGGGCTTGCCTAACAGCAACATATATACGTGTGTGGAAAACCGAGAAATACGACTTCCTTCGTCGTAAATCAGCTTCCAGCAACTAAGGTTGGAGCATCTAAGTTGGCATCCGCGATTTCCTTCCTTTTTTTTTTTTACTTGCTTTGCGCGAATTTCATTCCAGGAAGCGAGTTTCGCTCTGGCCCATTCTTCAGCTCTTGCGCTCCAGCTATTCTGACATCATGCGTAGCTTTATACAGATTCCTTGATGGGAAATGTTCGGTTGGTGTGACAGACGCTTACAACTATTCGCTTCACGTACGGTGTCGCCGCCACGCTGTCGCCTCCGGAACCGCTCGAACGATGATGATACCGGAGGAAGGCGTCCGGCGTCTCTCGCCCAACTTCTGTAGTGCTAGTTCTGCGCAGTGTTAGTTATGTCAGCCCGTTGCGCCTCCCGCGGTGCGGGCGGGCAATTCTCTCTTTAGTTCTTTTTAACTGCCATTTATACTCTTTGTTAGTTATACCGCGCACAGCTTTTACCACCCTCCACGGTGGCTCAGTGGTTAGGGCGCTCGGAGCCAGAGTTTCCGGGTTCAAAACAGACCGCGGTGGCCATGTTTTGATGGAGGCGAAACGGAAAAGGCCCCCATGTACTGTGCGATGTCAGTGCACGTTAAAGATACTGAAGTGGTCGAAATTATTCCGGAGCCCACTACTACGGCAACTCTTTCTCCCTTCCTTCTTTCACTCCCACTTTCCTCCCTTCCATCACGGCGCGGTTGAGGTGCCCATCGAGAAGTCAGACAGGTACTGCACCATTTACTTTCCTAAAAAAAAAAAAAAAACACGCCAATTACCGTATTTTTGCGTTTTGTACACAGCCACGGTAACAAGTCATGTAATATCCATGTGTGCGTGCAAAAGCACACCACATGGACAGAAAACATAAAAGCAATCTCATTTGCTGTCTACCGCAGTGCTCGAACTGTATAGCTCAAGGTGCTATAAACCTGAATGCATACTCTCTAGATTCCGAGCTCAAAAAGGAGAGGATACTCAAAGGAATTAAAATCTCGGTGTTGGCAAATTGGTTACTTATCATGAAAATTTGAAGCACCCGTGTTAACGGGAGTGACGTAGAAACACACAAGCAACAGCACAAGTGTTCCAGCTGTCCTGCCGATTCTATGTTTCAATTCATATCGTCCTTGCTTTTCCGTGCTCCTTTAATCAGCAGCATAATCAAGGTTCGCTCTGGGAAACCTGCGATCAATTAAGTAATCTTGGCTGACGTAAAATTTGAACCACTTTTGAGGGCAACAATTTTTATCAGCGACCACTTGACCGTACAGGTACATTGTAAGAAATGATTTGGTTTTATGGGGTTTAACGTCCCTATCCTTTCTTTCTATCGTTCCCCTCTTTCTTTCCTTCTTCCTGTCCTCTCCCTATCATTTTACTCACGCTAGTCGCAGCTCAGGTGCTTCAGGTTTCGATGGCAGATTCCGCGTCTAGAAACATATTTTCCTTCCACTGTTATTTTATTAATAAAGACCCACTAATAATAATAATAATTTAACGTCCCAAAGCGACTCGGGCTATGAGGGACGCCGCAGTGGAGGGCTCCGGATAAGTTCGACCATTGGGGTTCTTTAACGTGCGCTGACATCGCACAGTACACAGGCCTCTGGCAATTCTCTATCGAAATGCGACCACCGCGACTTTGTAAGAAAGGAAAAAACTTGCTTCTTGCGCGATTCAATGCAGGCGGCGCTTGCAGTCAGTAGTCGTCGGCTGCGCACTATAGATTTAGTGTGTACTGAAGTTTACGGAGAAGTGGAGATAGATGCGCAATTGGTTGTAGCATTTCTGGCACCAAGAAAGCAGCAGCTACGGCATCACTTTAAAGCCGGAGCTGCATCGCTTGTCAAGCTATTGTTGGAAAATATTTCTGTGAGTGCTTGTTCACGACTTACGTCAGTCAAAACAGCTGGCTACCTGTAGTATTCTAAAAGAAATCAGCAGGGATGAATTGCGCACTGCAGACAGCCATTGCTACTAATTTGTGTTCTGTCTTGTGCCTACTGACCACGGTTTTTTGCGTTATGCTTGTCTAGACGGCCAGATGCGGTGGTTTATGTGCTGAAGTGAGCGGAAAACCGGGGTCAATGGCTGCGAACTCGACATATACGTAGTACGTGCGTGACCACGTACCACGAATCGCGAGTACCATGAATCGAATAAGAGTTGAAAATTTTCTGGGTTTTCGTGTTTGCTCTTCGGGTACGTGTCAAGCGTTTCTCCGCCACCTTTCTTTCTTTGCAGGACTAATACCCCTGTCACACGGGCACTTGTAAGGCCTTAGAAATTAAGGTCCTTTGCCCCAAAGGCGCGTGACTCGCATCTACACGGCAAAGCGTCGAGACCTTTGCGATAAAGGTCCGTAGCAATAAAGGCGGCCGTCAGCGGCCTTAAAGTTGCTTAAAGGAGCAACCCAGACGGCAGCGCCAGCTAGCGAGCTCAAAGAATAAAAAATTGACGCAATTTTTAGTTTTGAAACCATAAAAAATATCTAATTTATCATATTTAATGGTTAATTTTGCGTTACAGTGCAGCCGCATCGACACACACGTGCTTGCGCATCTCGCTTTGCTGTTTTTTCTTCGTTTGCTCTTTGTTGTGTGCGTGTTTTGAGTTTGCTTGTGTGCACAAAGACACAAGCAACAAAGCACGCTTCTCGAACACGACAAGGAGCCGAACGGAAAAGTGAGCCTACCGTGGTCGGACCGAGAACGATGAAAAAAAAAAAGAAACTTTGTTTCAAAATATTCGTTTCTCACCGCCAGAACACTCGTTTATTATCGTGATAGCTACTTTTTCCAACATAAACGAAAGCACTCTTATCTGAAGTGCTACCGTCAGCTTTAATTTCATAATGTTACTAGCGCCGCTTCACACACAGCGGTGACTTTTGGCATTCACGGAGGCCGCGTTCTAGCTCCTTTGGATTTGCCGTGTAGCAGCGTCGCTGCTCCTTTTCGGTTTTCCTCCTTTAGCGCAATAAGACAACTTTACGGCAAAGGCCGAGAAGAAGTCCCGTGTGACAGGGGTATAAGCCGCCACTGTAAGTGTTGCCCCTGCCACACCATGACGTCAGCAGACGAATGCTTTGCATGCCACTCCAGTCACATTTGCGGCGTGGTTTCTATCGCACCTGCGATGCCCGCACACAGAGGGCTTCTAAGGTGACAGACGATACAGGGCATGTCTTCGCGCCACAGTGCACAACACGGCCGCTTCGTCTAAGGCAGCATGCTCGCACAGCCTGTCCGCCGGATTAAGCCATATTGGATTTCCAGTGGCCCCCTATAGGCCGCGAGAGTTGCGAATACGCTTGGACTGCTAGCTAAGCCAGCTTGCAAAGCATGCATAACCAAAACCACAAATACGTGCAATTATTGCGTCACGAGCTATATATAGTCTGCGTGAAAGCTAACGCAAGCCAATTTTATATCGTCAGCTGGTAAAGTCAGATCCAGGCACCCCCTTCCCCCAGATCTCTTGGCCCCTTAATTGTCATGTGACCAGTTAACAAAAGGGTTATTTTACTGTCACCTTGGGTTGGGAACGGTTGGGGAGAAAAGTTAATAGAGTGTACCGCTGTAATATCCAATTTGCTGGTGACATTGGCCTTCTAAGTAACTCTGGGGGCGGTTAGCAGTGCATGAATGAGGATTTCAACAGTTGGTATCAAAATTAATTTTCAGAAAACTAAAGTAACGTTCAACAGTCTTCGAAGTGGACAGTAGTTTACAATGGGCAGCGAATCATAGAGAATGGTAAGGGAACACATATACTTAGGGGTGGTAGCGGCTGTAGATCCGGACCACGAAAGTGAAATAGCGAGGATAATAGAACGGGGACGGGGTGGAGTGCATTTGGGAGAATATCAGATGATCAATAGCAGGTTACCAGTATCCCTCAAAAAGAATGTGTTGTACCGGTTGCACGAGGTATTTCAAAACACAATTCCCTATCGCCATAGACACCAGCACTCAAGCCATATCTACCTAGGCATACAGCGTCATGTATATTGATACCTTATCATTCATACTGCGTAGTTTGTTCCAAAATGGAAGCGTACTGGTTGACGCAGGAAATGAATAGCCATACAGTCCTCATCGCAGTGGCCGCACTCAGCTAACACCGTCACAGACAACGGAAATTTTGTGTGCATCACTGTAGTCATCTCATCAGCACTTGCGCAAACCCACCTGTCGTTGCGGCAGTTATCTTATTGGTCTTGGTCAAAGTTCGCCTGAAAAAAGAAAATGGGAACATTCCATGCATCCCAGGGTTCTCCAGCTTGCTTATCAAGCGCTTGTACCAGAGCAGACGACTGTCCCGATTTTTATCGGATATGGATTACCCCCTTATCATGATGCAGGAATGGTACCGCAAGTCCTCGTGCACAGCGAGCCTGACAGTCGACTCTGCGACTTGGAGCTCCTTTGCAGTTGCCCTCGACAACTTTCCTGGGTCATCACTCGCGATGACTTGCAGCTGCTGGAGAAACTCGCGTGCTCCGGTGACATCTGACCTCTGCCTTTGCTTCTTTATTTTCGCCACAAATCCCACGTCACCGTCAGAGCACACCTATTCATTCCACACTTTGCAAACAAAAGACTTTGATGGAAATTTCTAAGTCGCTGCGGTGTGCGGCCAGAGCGACGAAGATACGCTTTCATTTTGGAACAAACTGCGCAGTATGAATGATAAGGTGTCAGTACACAAGAAGCTGCACGTATATATAGATGTGGCGAGAAAGCTGGTGTCTGTGGCCTAGGGAATAGTGTTCTCAAATACTTTGCGCACCCGGTATATATACTGAACGTAAAAGAGCAAAAACTCAAGGACACAGACTAAGGCAGACAACACGAGCGCTTACTTCCAACTGATTTTATTTCATGCAAGAAGCGAAATTTATACTCTTGATAAGTGTCTGCACATGCTTACAGGGAAATTACCACAGAGTTATGACTGATACCAGTTATCATGTAACACATATGAAATATGTCAGATATGCCATCTCTTTTTGTGACAGCAGAATTGATGGATCACTTATGCAATCATCCCCAGCTCGCGCTATCTCCAAAGCTTCAACAATTTCTCGGGTAATTTGGCATTTGTGCTCGTAAAGGACTTTGCACTTGTGAAAGAGAGGACGACAACCTTCTTTACTTTTTCTTTTGCACTTTAAACAATGAATGCTCATGTGCCCCCCTTTTTTGTTGTTCACAACGTAGTCATGCTCGCTCAACCGCTCGTTCAGGAATCGTCCCGTTTGGCCTATATAGTATTTTCCACATGATAAGGGCACTTTATAAACAACACCTTCTTTGCATCTCACAAACGGCTTTTGATGCCTGATTATGCAACCAGTTTTTCTTTGGTTTCCTGAAGTACTTTGCTTACATAATGAGATCAGCTTATTTGGGGCAGAGAACACCACGTCAACGTTAACCCTGTTACCAATTTTTTTGAGATTGTGTGAAATCTTATGTTTATACGGAATGACTGCAAATTTCTTATTGGCTTTTGTCTCTTCCGGCTCGTCCTGGCACTTGGCTTCCCATTTTTTCTTTTTGACAAGTCCTTCCGCCACAGAAACCAGCAGGTGTAACGGATAACCCACATCTTGCAATTTTTTGGACTGCAGGAGAAGGCTTTCTTCGACTGCATGTTCACAAGACTTCTTTAAACAGTTAAGAAACCCTAAACGAGCTATGTTTCTTTTTATAAGTTTTGAGTGCGCGGAACTGAAGGGTAAGGGCATTTTTCCATCCCTGGGATGATAAATCCAGCAAGTGTGGTCTTCTAGAAAAGTTAACCTGATATCGAGAAAGCGTATGCTACTGTTCTCTGGCATTTCATGCGTGACTGCAACAGGAGATAGGCTACACTTGAAATGATCTAAAACCTTTTATACCGCCTCATTGAGGGTGATTGCAGTGGTGTCTAAGAAGATTAAAAATCGTCGACAAAACGAAGAACTTTTGACACCCCTACGTCTTCAAGGCAGGCTAAAAGCCTTCTGTCACATTCAGCTAAAAACAGGTCACTTAACAAAGGAGCTACGCTGGACCCAATACATATTCCTTGTTTCTGCAAAAACAGATCGTCGGCCCACTTTACAAACGTAGAATTGAGATATGTACTTAATAGCCCCAAAAAACCCCCAACACTCACTCCCACTGAATTCTGGAAAGCAATGGGGCCAGCGTTCTCAATACATCTTTCAACGCACTGCAATAATCCGTTTTGCGGAAAAGAATAGAAAAGGTATTTGACATCGACCGAAAAGGAAAACATGTTCTTTCCTTCGCTTTGCTTTAGAAAATCAATTACATTTCCTGAATTTTTTATCATGAAAGGGTCATCAACAACTAGCTGTTTTAGACATTTCTGTAGGAAGTCAGAGACTGGTTTTTGCCAGGTGCGCGCTTCCGAAACGATAATTCTTAAGGGACATTCCATTTTGTGTGTTTTAGCGGAAAAGAACATGTTAAGACTTAGATCACTGGCCTTTTCTACGGACTGAGCTAAGCGGGTTAAATCCAAGGAGATGCACAACTTTTTTTGCTTTCAATCTTACTTTTGACAAATTTATACCTTTTTGCCTATCAAACACTTTCTCAACAGCATGACTGACTTTTTCATGAAAAAGGACCTTAGGCATCACAGCAAAACCACCTTCCTTATCACAAGGAAGAAGACATAAATCGCCTTGCTTCAGGATTTTCAGAACACTTGAAGGGGAAACTTGAGGCTTTGTCTTCGAACACTTCTTTAGAACGTCGACACCCTGCGACACGCAGCTCCCTTGATCACTCGTTGGAAATCAGTTGGAAGTAAGCCCTCGTGTTGTCTGCCTTAGTCTGTGTCCTTGTGTTTTTGCGCTTTCACGTTAAGAATGGAAAACCAACTCGCCCAAATGCAGCCATTATCGGTATATATAACTGCATCTTGCCAATACTCACCTATGGAACAGTAACTTTCAGGCTTACGAAAAGGCTCGAAATTTAATTGCGGACAGCGGAGTGAGCTATGTAACTAAAAATAATGGACAGGAAGTGTGGAGAGTGGGTCTGGAAACATATGCGAGTCAATGGTACCCTAGCTGTAATCAAAACGTTTTTTCAATGGACATACATGGGCAGGCATGTAGTGCGAAGGCAAGATAACCGATGGTCCCTTTGGTAACAGAGTGGATTCGAACCGAAGGCAAACGTAGGGTAGCAGGGGGATGCAGGGAGTCAGGTAAGCGTATGAGATTAGGAATTTTGTGGAGATAACTGGTGCGGGTAAACGGGAAAAATCTTTGTTTTGCAGTAGATGGTATTTAGGATGATGATTACAGCCGTCATCACATATAAAGGGATGCAGGCACACATTTTCAAACGCCAACAAACATGGTTTGTTTTATGGGCTTATGCAGATGCCTTTTAGCAAGTTTCAGTTCCAAGCGTTGCGTGGAACAGAAATTAATACGATCTTGAATGTTGTCTGAGGAGCAGCTCGCCATCTCAACCCGCATCGAGTGACGTCAAGATGCACTTGCCCCCATTACTGTGACGTCCCTGAACCAAGTGGTTGTCCACAGGAACAACCACTACTTGCCGGCGACCCCGACGTCGTCGGGAGTGTGGTAGTCCACGTTGGCAGGTGGACCACGACGTCAAGACCGAAACAGCTGGTGCGAAATCGTTTGTAGTTGATTATTAATGCGCGCACTGGTGTTTTGAGCTTTTTTCATGACTACTAGGCCCGTAGGCCTTTTTCGAGTCACGAAAAAATGTACACTAAAAAATTTAGTGTGTACCTCTTGAAATAAATTCGCAAATGAACCACCAAATGCATGTTTTATCACTTCCTTCCACATTCCGATTACGCAAACAGCTGACGCAAAGCTGGTTTCACATTACGTGATCGCTCCTTCAGTGTGTGTTACTCTTTCAGCATATATTGTAAGAATAAAACTCGTGCAGCATGGCTGCCAGATTTAAATGCTTATTATGCAACTTGTTTCTCAAATTACGGCCACAAATGAGGTTTGTTAAGCGCCGCTTTAATTATTGAACTGTATAGAATGGAAGGAGAAGGCTTACAAAAGAAAAATTCGGCATTAAAAGACTTCGCTATAAGTTCAAAACAAAATTTTGTGCTAGTTTCAATTGTGTGATTAATTCTTGGGTCGAGAAAAATTTTCGATCAGTGAATCGATTGCCTACTCGTGGTCCAAGCAAACGAGTTCAAATTCTGTGTGGAATTTCTTGCCTAACTTATTTTCTGTGTTCAACAAACTTAACTTGCATCGCAATGAGATATCAAGGTAAACTACTTGTTTAATGGCAGTGGGCCCGGGAAGTGTAATGACGAAAACCGCGAGCCTATATGGTTTTACAAAATAACGCTTATTGGAACTTTTTGGCACATGCATCTGAAAGAAATTGTGCAGGGAAAGACGAAATGGTGCGTATTTTTCAAACGCGGAGTTAAGAACTGTTTTTTCTTTTATTTCTCAAAGGTTTGAAGGAGGGGCATCAGACTAAGACACTCGACAGTTAATGAAAACTTGAAAGGCCTACATAGTTGCTTCGATATTTAGGTCAATCAGCTGTCTGCCTGAGAAGATACACTGTTGATGCGTCATGTTGTCCGGCATTATCAGCGGTGACACTGCGGGTCTGCACTTTTCTACCAGATGTTATTAGAAAACAGAACAAAAAGCTGTCCACCTACCTCATTTGAGCTGTCGTTTCACATTGCTTTGGTAGCTACCTATCACTACACGGCCATCCTCAGTTGAGACACGCCTAGCCGAGTGCGCGTGACTGGCACAAAATTTTCAGGTTTTTCCCAAGTATACAAGAAACAGTTGCAACTTTTTCTGTACTGCTATTAAGATGTAGTTTAACAACAAAAAGTAATGCAATATGTTCCTATTGGTTATTTTTAGTAATTTGTTTTTATGTCACGCACGTAGTGATTTGATTCATTAACACTCAGTCAATTTAAGGATGGTAATCAGCTGTCTTAAACGCCTTGAACCACTCCCAGTCCCTTATTGCCTCTAAAAGAACATGCTACCTGTAGGGATTTAAGCTTTCATTGAAATAAAAAAAATATTTCCGGAGCTTTTACTCTGCATGCTTTATGGCTGCCATTGTTCTCACATAGTAAGCCTTCGGAGTAAAATGGGGTAAAAACATATTTTAAAAATTAACCATAATAATGACACAGATGTTAAGCCTGAGGAAACCAAAAGTACCCAAGTCCCGCTGCGGTAAAAAAAAAAAAAACAGAAATGCTGGAAAAGATGAAAATAAAAGCTCGAATTTTCATCCACTGAGCATAGAATACTCTAGTGCATAACAATACTATAAACCCATGCGTTACTGTAAAACAGCTCACGACAAGTTTAGAGACCGGAGCATGCTGAGCGCGCTTTCTAAACACAGCTTTGTGGTGTGCAGTCGGCAGGTCTGGTGCACAACGTCACGCAGTTTTGTCACATGTTACAACTCGAACACAACACAGTGCACAACTCATCAACGCTTTTTTGCAGCGCACACAGCACTGCAGACAGCATTTATGGGGTGAATTGGTTCAGAAGAAATATACCAATGTTTTCCCCGATGAAATTGGCGGACATGATTTACCTGATGTAGCAGAATGTGTCACAGCTTTCGTTTGGAAAAAATGATCTTCCAGTACAGGCTTAGCCTACGTTCAAGTGACAGTGTACGTGACACAGCACCCGCGTTGAAAATTTTTTATATTGATCGGTCCAATGTTTAGTGCTCACTTCACGAAATAAGACGGAACTTACGAAAGCTTTACTAAGTCCAGCATCACATTACTCAAGTCAGTGCAAGTCATTCCTTAGTTTCATTTCATCTGACTGGCCTGAGGTATACAGAGAAGTCAGATCTACGAATACGTTTTAAAACTTGATATTGTGCACGTTTCTGGACAGAGGAATAATAGAAATCCAGAAGTACACAGATGCACTCTCGAGAAAACTCAAATGTAGAATAACAAAACTAAGGCAATGACTACATCAAAGAAAGTAACAAAATGTGAACATCTGTCATGAGCGTTTCCCTTCCTTTTTCCCTAAGCCTGTCGGGAATCTGAGGGAACTAGTACTGCATTTCAAACGTAGCTGGGTTTTAGCGTACTGAAACTGGCAAAAAAAATCATTGAGCAGTAGACCTTAAAATATTCAGAGTCAAGGCTGCAAATAATAATATCGTCTTGTAACTTGATGGTGCACCAGTCAGCCAGATGATGTTAGGAAATGGTACTATCGGGGTCAAAAGTTTAGTTCTCTCAAGTGTGCTGGTGAAATCAGGCGATTGTTGGTTTACATCTCACTCACACACCAAAATCACCTGCCGCCTGTCCAGGAGACTGTCGTCCCCGATAGTACGTGTGTGAACCGGACGTCAGCATAGCTTACCGAGCAGTGCCTGATTTTTGTTCTATAGTTTTAGAACCAACGTCAAGCATTCCGATAACTGTAGCAGTAGAATAAACGCTATATTTCTCTGCATGCTGTTAGCACCAATCACTACGACCAGGAAGTGGCGTCCTTTATAAGTTGTAGACTGTGGACCACCCAAGACGAAGCACGCAATACACACGCTCTATACAACGCCGCATTTCATCGTTCAGTGCAATTCCCCCCCCCCCCCACTTTTTTTTCGCATTTCCTCAATTTATTTGAAACAGTAGCGTACCAAACATGTCTGGCAAGCACTTTATCTTTGCATGGCTCTTTTTTCTTTCGTTTTTTTTTAATATGAATGAAAAATCTGAGGTTTTTATGCGGGCGTCCGCGCAAACACAAATGGCATCGGAGAGCACTGTCTAACCGTCAGATTGAACGTGAAAGGACCGTGCATGAAACACGAACAACAAAGTGAGAAGACATTAGTTGAAAAAAATAAATACATACGCACTTCATTATATAATTTTTATAAAGTGCGATGGTCTCTCTTCAGACAGGTAAAACAAACGAACTGTGCTTTTTTCCTTTCGAATTATTTTTCTTTTCGTGTTCTTTTCGGGGACCGTCACAACAGACATTTTCTCAACCTTATTTTTCTTATCTCGCACCGAAGGAAATTTAGTGCTAGCCTGAATCTCCCCACATCATCCTCTTTAAAACAGAGCGGAACAGTGCGAGGTCAGTTGCGACGAGGGGCCGCGTCCGCAACTGCTGCGTACATCGCGCAAAGATACGTTGCACCTATATAACTACTCGGGACGTTGCATACATTAAAGCCGTCAGCAAGATTATCCCCCACCGGCAGTCCGAGGAACATTGTACGATTTCAGGGCAACGTCTTGTCGACTCTGTGTAGAGCGGACCGGTTTAACTGGCGAATACGACGAAAACGAATGGCGATATAGTCGAGCATTTCATTTTATACCAAGGCCACACACGGCGCCGCGGGAGCAACGAGCAGGAAAGAGGGTCCGCTTTTCCCAGTTTCTTGCCCGGGGCCGAGCGACAGAGAGCGAGACACCTATCCGAGGAGGGATACGAGTGAGTACGCAGCCTCGGCACCTCGCCGTGGAAAGCCCCTGTGTTTATACATGTGCGCTGCGCCATTTCCAGGCGTCACAGCCCGGAGAAGGGGAGATAGGAGCGGCAGGGACGCCGACATGTGTACGGCCCAAGACCGGGTGGCCCGGCGAGAGATCCGCAGCCATTTCCCCCGACGCCGGTGATGCAACGCGCGCGCCACTGTTTACCGCACGCAGGCAGTTCGATAACGCGTCGAACGGACGACATTTTTTCTCGCTCCGCGCGTGACAGAGGACGCGGCCTGATCGCCTCGAGACGCGTGCTTGGCGCAGCTGCGCCTCCCGCCGCCGGAAGGCGGCTGGAGAGCGTTACGCCTTATCGGCCGTCATTGTATATGGCACGCGCTCCTCCGGGGAGGGGGGACCCGGCGTTCGCCTCCTCGGGCATGCGCGGCCAATAACGCGAGACGCCCAAATGGAGTCATAAGAGCCGCCGCTTCCGCGGGTCGATCGCAAAACAGGTTGCAGCGGGTGTCAGAGGAGCACCGCCTTCTGACGCCGGCAGAAAAGCGAGGGATAAATTCCCACCCTTATCTTGTATTATACACCCGTCGTTTCGGTAGATCTATACTCGCGTGAAAGGCACAGTTTACCGAAAACTGGTAACATTTGCCCACTTTGGCATCTTCACGGCCTATTTTCGCATATGCTGTGCGAAATTCACGAGGAGCGCAGTGAAACCGCCATCCGAAGAGACACATGTACTAAAAAGATAATAGGAAGCACAAAGAACGTTCGGTAACCGCGTTCACTCAATGCGCAATTTATTATAACAACGTTTATCTTCCGTGAGTGTACTTGCGTTTTCTGCCGTTTAGTTTTGTTCGATTTTTTTTATATCTTTATTCCAACAAAATACACCTCGAAAAGCGGCCAGCTGCT
>NC_135497.1:138474083-138554083 GCF_052857255.1 Amblyomma americanum | reverse complement strand
AGTTCTCGAACCGTCACGCACTAACCGAGCGTCTTTTCGGAAAAGTTTTGTTCCTCGTGAATAACAAATCGATGTAAAAGCTCATCGAATATTTCTCGACGGAAACACACTCTCAATGTGTTGATGTCACGGTGAGTTTCTCGTCCGTAAGTACGACGGTGCTAGATGGGGAAATGTAACGGTGAGCAGCTACACTTATGTCTGCTTTCAACACACTTCCGAATTTAATGGTGATGAGGCACTTTCTTCCAGCCGCGCTAGTCCTAGAATTGTCGCCCTCAAATCGTTTGTGATTTCAAACTGCGGGCACCAAACGCCTGCCTAGACATTTTTTTGTTTTCGTGGGAACGGGCCAACGTAATTTCCTGCACTCTATGGTATGAATGGCGGGGGTTCCTTGGCGTGCATATCGAACTAGATCACAAGAGCACTGCAAATACAGTTGTGGGAAAGGGCGGGTACCTTCCCCTCTTCTTGGATACGTGTCGGCAGGCACTGAACGAAATTTAGTACTTCATTAGCACTTTCCTAGGTACGCTTTTCGGTGACAGTGCATAAAAAGATGCTCATTTCGGAGTGCGATCACACGAGTGTTTTTGTCACGCACAATAAAACCAGCGGAAGGGACGCAGCCGGAGAGAAGGTGAACACAGGACAACGCTGGACTTTCAATCACAATGTATTTGTGAAGAAAAATCGCCTATAAACCCACCCGCCGTGGTGGTTCAATGGCTTTGACGTTCGGCTGCTGATCCCAAGGTCGCGGGATTCGATGCCGGTCGCTGCGACCGTATTTAGAAGGAAGTGCAATAATAAAAAAATAACACCCGTCTTCTGTGCAATGTCAGCGCACGTTAAAGGACCCCAGGTGGTCCAGATTATCAGAAGCCCTCCACTACGGCGCCCCTCATAGCCTTAGTTGCTTCAGGACATTAAAACTCCACAATCGTATAATCCCTTCTGTAATGAAACCACCTCTGCGCACTTATTTTCATGCCAGGACACTGTGGTATTAACGGTAATCACCAGGCCGATGCGGCTGCGCGTTCTGCTCACAACGACGGACTTCCAGTGAAGATCCCAATATCGAGACCTGACGCTGCGTGTGGGCTTCGCTTTTTGGCGCTGGAGCTCACACTTTCAACGTGGAACACGGGAGAGTTTTGCAACCTCCGCCTCAAGGCACTGGACCCTCGACTGCGCCTTCGTATTCCACGTAACTTAGCACGTCGCGAAGCAACACTGTTATGCCGTTTATGGATCGGTGTTGCATTTACCAATTACCATGCTTTCCGGATGGGGATGGCCGACAGCCCTGCCTGTGAGAGCTGTGGTTGTGAGGAGACCATCGCTCATCTTCTCTGTGAGTGCCCTGCATTTGCGAGTGCAAGACATACACTGTATTGTGCCCTGGACCGCCTCGATCCTCGCCCATTAACAGAGCAAAAGATCCTCGGTCCGTGGCCACAGCAGTCGACTGCCCTCAAGGCATACAAGGCACTCTTTGCCTATTTGAGAGCGACTGGATTGAGTGACAAATTGTGACAGCGTTGTGCGTGTGTGTGTGTTATGCCTTTTTTCCCTTCTCTCTTCCTCCTTTTAGTCCCCTAATCCCTCTTCCCCAGTGCAGGGTAGCCAGCCGGGACCCCTTTCTGGTTAACATCCCTGCCTTTCCCTCCTCCTCTTTATCTATCTATTTTCATGCCGTCTAAACTTTGTTGGCACCACTACACTACCAGCGATACGCGTCAGGTATATTATCGTCTTATACATTCCGTGTTTCGAGCCTCTGAAGCTGTCTTTGCCAGTTCACAACCCTTTAGTTCCGCCGCTGTCTTCTTTCTGTTTTGCAGTTCCGTTAAGGTGATACTACACTATATGCACAGGGGCAACTCTTATTTCTTTCCTGTGATGCCTGTAGCGACGAGGGTGGCGCGTTACAGACGGCTCGCCGCCTTCAATAGAGTTTGGAGCAAACAGAGCTAGCAAGTCGTACGGACGTGCGAGCTCAGTGGCGGTGGCATGCATCGAAACAAGACGAAACAGTGCGTTGACAAAGGAACAGAAAAAAAGAGAAAAAAATGCAATAGGCAACACGTATAAGAAGACCACGTTTGCCGCAACAGCAGAGACGCGCCAAAACATTCGCGCGCCGCTGTTTTTCGCCGCCGTGAACACGAAGAACAACACACAGTGCTCGACACTGTGCAAGCGGCACATGCAAAGTCAGGACACGGGCCTGACTTTGCATACAGGACTGCGCGTGGTATATTGGGAGTCGCGAGAAACATCATTCGGCAGCGGACGTCGCGGCGGCTCTTGCATTTGTATGCGCATCTAAATGGAACTCAAAACGTTCCGTTGTACTTATGGCGGCGCGTTATTGGGGTCGGGCCGTTTTCCGAAGCGCGACTCCTAATAAAGGCGGCGCGTTGTTGTATCTGCATACAACGCCGACCAGGCTCGCCTCGGCCGCTGCGACGGCGTAGGCGCGTGACGCGACAACTGAACGCTAGGTGGGCGCCGTTCAGTGAGCAGCGCGCGAGCGGCGGCGAAAGCAGCGTTGAACGCCGCATTCCGCGTCGTCTCCCTCGTGTGTGTGTGCGTCCCCCTTTCGCCTTTTCGTCTTTTGCTGTCCGCGCGGGGCAAAACAAAAGAGGCGCGGTTTATGAACAGAGGTGGTCCCTGTCTCAGCGCGAACATTCCCGACCACTCCCCTACCAGGTCTCCCCCCCCCCCCCCACTCGCCCCCCCCCCCCCCCACACACACACACACAACCTCCACTTCTTGCTTTTGTCTGATCGTGGGCCAAATAAACCGGGGGGTTCCTGCATGATGGAGCGAGGCCAAATTTCTCGAACAAAGGAGCGCCAAACGCGGCATTTGTTGTTGGGTCTGGTACCAGCGAGAGCATTCTCAAAGCGCACCATTTCGCTTTGTGAGCACACTGCGTGCTGTCCAATTAGCTGAACGAGAAAATAAGGCAAAGATCACAAGTGATTACGCACGTGACTAACCTTTGATATAAGTAAGAATTCCTTTTGTTATTGCACGCCAAGAGCGGGAGCTGCAGTGTCTCTACAGGCATACTAAGAGAAAAAAAACGGTGACGTCGTAGAAAGCGTAAAAGAAGAACGAGATTTAAAATCGTAATTCTATATAGAGGTGACGTAATGGGCCAAGAGCAGGGTGTTAGTAGAATCATACGCCTTCGAAGTGATCAAGGCGATCGCGCGGACGTGCAAATCATACTGCATCGATCGCACCGTGCCCAGGCAGTCTGCCCCTCTTCCTTGCCTGCCATTCATTGAACTCTCCACCACCTGGTCTTGTTCTGCCTAACCAAACAAACAACTTGCGGTGTTCTGCTACAGTGCGAAGAGGTGGCGAGTTCGATCCCGGCCACGGCGGCCGCATTTCTACAAGACATTCGAAAACGCCCGTGTAATAAGATTCCAGCGCACGCGAAAGAGCTACAGGTAGAAATAGAGCGAGTTGGCCGAGTTGGTAACGATCCATCGGAACAAACAGCACGAAAAAACACAGACTTAAGAAACGAACTTCTTTGACCAAATCTCCGGAGATGCGTGCTAACAATTGTTGCGGGTATCCGGCCTCCCTTAACCTGGCGACCTGGGCTTCGAAGCTGTTGTTCACGATGTGAAAATATGACTTCTTTAGGGTACTTTTGAACGCTCGTGCTGTTTCGTCGTTTCTTCAGTCTATGTTTTTTTCGCGCTGTTTCTTCCAAAGCCTGAGGTAGCTGAAATCGATCCGGGGCCCTCCAGCACGGCGCGCCTGGTAGCTGATATATATGTAGGCTGGACACACCAGTGTACATTATTATTTTTCATACAACAAATGTACGCTGCAAAGCGCTGACCACAGACAGGTTTCACTGAGATGTGATCCCCGCATACTCTTCCATGCAGGCACATTCTCAGCTGGTGACAAGTCATTTTCCCCTCGATTCCAAGACTTGCTTTCCAGAAATCAAGGATCAAGTTCGTGATGCCCTTCGCATCTGCTGCCGGTGCTCTGGACCATCGCAAAAGTGAACGAGGCAGCAGACAGCGTGTCAGTTCCCGACAACAGAGTAAAAAGAACCTTCGTGAATCCAGATCTAACTGGCTTCTTACGTGCTCATCAAGGTAAATGCTGGCTGACATCATTTTCCTTTTTGTAACACTTCCAACGCAACGTTACGGAAGTGTTTCAGAAATGACGACGAACACTGGCGCCATCTTACTGCTCGATTGCGGAAACCTTGAACCCTTGAGCGAAGGAAACCGCCAGCAGCTAGGGCGAATTAGCGCAACATTAGGAAATATAGCTATACATTCGTTCTACCGCCACCGCGATAAGAATTGGCGTCGCCATGGCCGCCTGTGCTGCGGGGACTCCGTTTTGTCACGTTGATCACTCATCATCCTGCACTGGCACGGCCGCGCGGGCGAGGCGGGAACGCGAAGCAACGCACAAGCGAGGCCCTAACACGGCTCTCATGGCCGTGTGTGCTCCGGCCCGGTCGCCCGAGCTCCCATCCCGTTGTTCTATACCTCGTGTCATCGTGTCTGGCTGGGCGCAGCGACAGCACCAGATGGACGGGTGCGTGCCCGGATTGCAACCGAAGCGCTCAGAGAGTCTGCGCAAACACCCGGCCCGGTTTTCGGAACGGTGGGCTCTCGCGCGTGCCTAGACGTGGCAAGTTGTCCCGGGTCTTTCCTTTTGTTCCTTGTGTTGGTAAAAAAAATTGTGTAAAGGGCGAGGGGAGGTGTGAGAAAGGGTGGTAGAGCAGTCATCGATGCAGCTGGCACAAGCGAGACGACGCGTGACGCGTGTTATGGGCTCCTGCATGGCTTGACGGCCGTGAAAATTTGTCAACGTCCCGGGCCCTTCGGGACAGAACGAGACGTTAATCCCCGGGCGGCAGTCAGAGCCGCAGTGCCTCAAAACCGGCCAAATTTGTGGTCGAAGCGCGAGAAACGGGCTGGCCGCTCTGCATGGGCGCCGCAAGCGAAAAGCAGAGAAAATCGTGACAACGTCCGTCCAGTGCCCGGTGGCTTTGAGGCCTTTTTTTCATTTTTATTATTTTTGTTGCGCCGTATTTATGAGCTCTCGGGCGTAGACGGAGCAGAAGCGCAAGCCGCGTTACGCGAAACGGCTCTCTGAGAGACGCCCACTTGGGGCTTTGTTTTTCGTTTTGTCGAATAAGGACTTCACGAATCTTCGGACAATGTGTGCTTGCTTACCTGTTCGCTCTTGCTTCTATTGCATTACAGAAACACCTGCCTTAAGGCAAAAGTACTCTGCGCCTCCAACTTGCTTTTCTGGAGGCTGGTGGTGACCAGTACGATCACAGTCATTGCGGTCGTATGATGAAGAAGAGTCGAAATTGCCGCAATCTTAAATCGGAAGGCTCAAAGATGACGCCATATATCGCCGCTAGCTTCGAAGAGGGATCCCATGCGAACTCCAAGCAGCGAAAGAAGAAAAGGGCGAAGAGAGAAAAGATCAAGCAGAGAAACAGAGATGCAAATTGGCCAACTAAGGCTCGCCGCCAAATGGGGTGTCGAAGTTACCTCAGCGCGTTTCTCACCAGCCATAAAAAACGAGCGGCCTGCGATATTCTGCGAGAGAGGAAATCGAAATCCGTCCCCTTGCCGGCCCTCCCCTCGAGTAGGGGCGACGGACTCGGGGAGGGGGCCGGCGGCCGGGCGTCTTGAGTCGCCATTCAGTATCTCATATTTTAGTTTGTTTTCTTGGAAAATGTTGCGCGCTATTGGCTGGAAAACAGGCGGTAAGGAAGCCAGCCAGTCTAAGAAAACTCTATAATGTCGTTTTCATGCTAATGGGCAGAGCGTTTGTTTGCTTTGAACGCATGCTTATGGTCTCTGCCAACATAGGATGCGATAAATGCGGTTCAAAATTGTAGGGTCAAGCAAAGCAAAGGAAAGCACTCGTTTGGCAAAGGCACTTACTTCCCTCCATTACCGCACACCAGGCGTCATGCATATATTTATACACTCGACCGGAGCTGTATGCTCCGAAAAAGAAACAAAAAGGAAGGAGTGATAGAAATCTTACGGAGGACCGAAAACACTTAGCGTGACAGCACTCGCGTGAAATGCTCTCTGATTCTGTTTTTCTTTGTGATGGTGTGTGATCCCCGATAAAAATTTCGTAGACTGGTTCCGTGAATAGTAATGCGAACACTCGCATCCCCGACGCCCCTCCTTCCTCCGTCTTCTCCGAAGAAAAGAATAAAGCGGAACTTGCTTTATTGGCCCCAAGGGCCGCATGTCAGCCTTGGCTTTTTATACAGATAGCGCCCCTTCCAAAGGAGCCCCTGCGCTGGCGATCGTATCACCTCGGATTCGCGTATCTCCGCCCAGAGAAGAGAACTCGAAACGCTGAGTTTTACTACCTGTGACCCATTAGAGGCTAGTAAAGTTAGAACGCAGATGTTGTGGAGCACCGGAAGATTTGTTTTCGTGCCCTCGCGTTGGCTTCTTTGTTCTTTACTTGGCATTTTCTCACCCGGAACCAGTCTCTCGAAAGCGCATTCCGCGTAGCTGTCGACGGACGCGTTTAATGCGTCATTGATCACTGGACGGAAAGGCACGGGGTAGCGATTCGGTCAAGTGCGGCCGGTAATGACCTCCGACGTTTTACCAGCGAAAATGATAAAAATGCAGTTCTTTAAAACTGTTATGTTAGAAAACAAGTACAAATTTGTGTGAAGTCCATTGAGTGAGGCCCTTTAGAAGGCACTCAATGTTTCCAGCACTTCTATTATTTTCCTACTATACTACGATAGTACGCGTCGCGCAGCTTGGACATAGGTCACTTAGACATGCTCGACCCTCGCTTATCAAGCATCCCGAGAATTCACTTCCTGCTGCAGAGTCACGGGCATATCCTTGTGGTCATTTCCACTGAAAAAAGAATGCATTTTGTTCTCAATACAGAAGTTGAAAACACTTTTTCCAAGACCTGGAATACAAATTTACCATGGACTGTTTACTAGCAACATTGTTTTGAACATAAAATGTAATGCAAGCCATGAGGTTCGACTAGTCCATAACACTCGAAGCACTCAACGAAACTTCAGGAGCGATGGCCACTCAAAAATGGATGCCATTTAAGCCATATCATGAAGTTGCACCAAAATTACATAATGCTGCGGGGTTTTTAGGAGTTTCTCTGTTAATTCAGGACTCTTTTGTGATGCTATAGTTCGCCTCGACTCCTTAGTGCCTTCCCAGATGGTTCGGTATTCAGAGCTCGCACCAATATTCCTTTCGAATTCATTTAAAAACAGTATGGAAACTACCCGAAAAGTTATAGGAACCGTGTCAGATAGCTGCCTAAGAAAAAGCAAGGGAATGAAACTGTGTAGAAGCCTGTCATAAGGAACTGAATTTCTCTACCTGAGTTATTAAAAAACGTGTAAAGTATCAATTTTGATCACTACTCAGTTTTATTCATCATCATTGTCATCATCGCCACTACTACGACGATCATCATCATCATCATCATCATCATCATCATCATCATCATCATCATCATCATCATCATCATCATCATCATCATCATCAGCCTGACTACGCCCACTGCAGGGCAAATGCATCTTCCATGTCTCTCCATTTAACTCTGTCCTTTGCCAGCTGTGCCCACCGTTTGCCCGCAAACTTCTAAATCTCATCCGCCCACCTAACATTTTGCTCGCCTCTGCTACGCTTGCCTTCTCTTGGAATCCACCCTCCGGTACCCCTAAGGACCAGCGGTCATCTCGCCTTCGCATTACATGCCCTGCCCAAGCCCGTTTATTCCTCTTGATTTCGACTAGGATGTCATTAACACTTATTTGTTCCCTCACCCACTCCGCCCACTTCCGGTACCTTAACGTTACACCCATCATTTTCCTTTCTATTGCGCGCTGCGTTGTCCCTAACTTAAGTTGAGCCCTTTTCGTTAGCCTCCACGTTTATGCCCCGTAGGTGAGTACCGGTAAGATACAGCTGTTGTATACTTTTCTCTTGAGGGATATTGGTAAACTGCCATTAATATCTGGGAGAACCTGCATATGCGCTCCACACCATTCTTCTATCACAAAACAAGCTGTAATGCAAAAGTACATATTCAAGAAAACTTTGCGCAGAATAACAGAGGACGGGAGGGAGAAACACGCACACACACACGAGCGCGAACTTTGAACTGTATTTTCAGAAACGATACACCGCCTTGAGTACAGCCATGAAGTTTCCAAAGATTTCCAAATTAATTAGGTAAAATGTGAAATTTCCTTCATCGCACTCTTCCGAACGCACTTTTCATTCAGCGCGTACAAATGAACATAATGAGACCTACCAGTACTAGCGTCCTTCCTGTAGGAAATAAATATGACTGTGCGTACTTTTATGGCACAGACCATCATAAAGAATAAGTTTGCTACTTGCGAGGGGCTAAAGAAGCCTTCTTCCTGGCACAAACCGGAACAAAAAAGGAGACACAGCCAACTACGGCTTGCAAAAATGAGCCTTGAGTTCCTGTTGACATTGCGTTGGGGCGTTCTTTATAAAGCAACATTTCAATAAAACGTTCAGAACCCTCCAGTTTGGTAATTTTACAAAATTTTTGTTCATCACATCACAATGAAATACTCACATGAGTAGTAGCTTTTGGTTTTTCACTGAGCAGTAATTGTGGCATCAGCAACGCCGCGCGCCATCTGGCGATCTTGCTTCGTTCTGACGTGATCGTTCTGATGAGCCAGCGGCGGCCAGTTTTATTTTCCCACCTTCAATAGTGTGTTGCTGTGCGCTCAAACGCATTTCTCTCTTTGTTGGATAGCGTTTTGTGATGTAATGCGTTCAAGTGCCGTGTGTTTCGTGTGCGTAGGTCATCGCAGATCCTTGCGTGCCCACGTATCTTTATTTGCCAGCGCGCCGTATACGAGGTGCGTGGTGAGTGTGAGCCGATGTAGTTGCATCCTCGGTGTGCACTTATTTTTTTTTTTTGGCTGCTGAAAAGGGTATACTGTCGTGACTCTGGAAGGCAGAAAGAGTTCGCGAATTTGTTCACCGTCCGTGGTCGCTATCCTGTATGCGTCGATATCGAATCACCTTTCGTCCTGAAAATAGCATGATTGCTGAGGTTTCGCCAATGCAACGGGATCTTTGCCCGACAATGTGATTTTCCCAAGAGGTTACAAGCGCCATCAGAGTCCCTCTGGTGTCGTGCATGTTCGAAAACATTCTTTTATTTTTTCACAGTGACTTACTTACTGCAAATTTTCTTTTTCTATTAGAGCAAAAGACTGTGTTGAATGCTGAAATGTCATAATTTAACTCTGCATAGTTTCGGAAATAATAACGTTGTACTTATTCATTGGCCAGCGTACTTCTTGGAAAGTGTCTATTACATCTGCAGTGAGTGGCAGCTCACTAAAACCAGCTGAAGTACAACTGTGAGTGCTAGGAGACAAGATTTATCATTACTTTTTGCGTGCTGCCAATCGTTGGGCAGCACGCTGATTGTTCATTTATCTGCACTTTTAAGCTCTTTCGCCGGCTTGTAAGTTTCAGAATATCTTGGCCAGGGGAGCAGCCCGAATGAGAATCGCCGCCTGTTTTACGTTTTATCGGAACTGTGTGTGTGAATTTTAAACACCCCCTCCGAACCGCTAGGTGACTTTCTTCGGTGTGAACGCGCGCGTGGGACGCGTCGAGTGCCCCCGATTCATGGACCGTGTTGGTAGCTCTAGCCTCTTAGGTGGCCATGGCGGGTTGCTGGTACTTCATGGCACACGCTCTTTTATTGCTAAAAAAATGCTGAAGGTGCGAGCACTTCAGGTTGTGAAGGCGGGATCCCAACCGAGGCTCGCTGACACGGCGGTCGCCCTCTCCCTCAGCGTCACGCGTCGGCGTTTTAAGATTTCGCCTTCGTCGTAGTCTCACAATAACATCGTCGCTGCACTCTGAACGGAAAGATGTACAACGGTAGCAAGCTACAGTCCTCTATAAAAGGGAGTGCGCTAGAGGGCAGCTTAGCCCCTTTTTACTCCCATGCAGGCGTACTCGTGTTTAGAGTGTGCGCTGCTCCTATATGTCACGGGTGCTTCAGAGGCGTCGTGCAGTTTTTGCTTGTATTGACAGATTTACCAGCCTTACACCTGCGTTAAGTTGCACTTCACGCCCCCGCCTTGGCATTAGCTTGGGCAGCGCTAAGTTCCCGAGGAACCTGTTTTTTTTTTATTTGTTTCTTCCTGTGCGCTGTTTTCAGAACGGTCATGTATATACACGAGCAATTTTGCTCTTTTATTTTTTAGCGTCTTCATTCCTTCGCGTAATGCGACCAACGCGAACCTACAGCTCGATTTATCGAATCGTTCGGAAGCGCTTCGCTGGCGGCGATTTCACCCACACTTCAAAAAATAGGCGTGTTGTTAGTGAGAAAGCTTACGAACAGATGCCCGTGCCTGGCGTTGATATGACGAGCCAGTCTGCGTACGCACAAATGCAACTAGTGAACGTTCTAGGGTGCACGTTCTAGGGTGGAATTATGTGCAATTAAATGCAAGTACGGAATGAAATGCTTTCGTTATAGATTAAGCAGTCCTTCCTGCCTACATACCACGTGTTCCAGCTAAAGGTAACCGAGCTGTTTGCTGAAACGGAGTGTCTTAGCCCCGTGAAACCAGCTGAGGGCTGTTGAGTGTCGCGTGACGTAGTCTACGGTATCTTTTTTTCGTTCTTCAATGTGAATAATTAGTACAGAAATTTGGCTAACTTTATAATTATGGTGTTCTGGAATAAGCTTAAATTCAGAAGCTGTAGATCGCCTTTAAAAAGAACTGGCTGAAATGTTTCCATCAAGGTTGCATTTATTTATTTTTTTCACCGGCCTTAAAAAATAACTCGCAAAAGACAAATGTTTCTACGTGACAGCGGTGCTGTCTCAGCGTCCCTAGACGCGTCTTAGAGAACGAAATTTGCTTTCCTCAGGAGCGTGGTCTCCGACGGGGCTTTATTTGGGCAGTGTGCGAGAGATATGCGCCAACAGCGGTTAAAGGACTCTAGGCACCTTATTTTAGTTGCATGTTTTCGGCTTTCAAACGATGTGTTCGACGTGATAATGCATGAATTACCGCGTTGTATTCGCCTACGACCGCTAAATTATCTATAACTTCTTCTCTCGTGCCGTCTCGGTTTCATCAATCCGACGATGGCTGTAACGTGCAGTTCACACTTAGGTCACGTCAGACACGAAAAAACCGGCAATATGAACACTGATAGGTAGTTTTAATTCACTACAGCACTTAAACCAGCCTGCTTCAAGAGCTGGAATGGCAGCAAACGACTTATCAGCAATTATATTGACGTTTTTGTAGCGAAAGCTACATTGGACACGAACTAGCAGTTTCGCGGTGCTCGCAGTCCCACCGTGGTCGCACCGCACGACGTGACCAACTACGTGACTGGTCACGCGATTAACAGAGTGACGAACCACGTGACCAGCCACGGCGCCACCTCCTCTCCATCTCGTCTCGTCTCGTCTTTGATGCAACAACTAGCCAGACAACCAGACTAGCCTGGACTTGCAATCAAAATTAACCAAGGCTAACCAAGCTATGCCTTAGCTTTCGCTACGTATATCCTGGCATAGCTGAGCTAAGCCACTGACAACTTATTTTTTGTGCCTCGCATGACCTAGGTATGAACAGTTAATTTTTAACAGTTTTCCAGAGGCCGTTGATCACAATGCACACTGTGTAATGCAAAAATGTGCGCAATCGGCTTTCCTGATCCCTGTAACGGAATTGGAGGCTCAAGCATAATTATGAAATTTAAGAAACAACGCTTCTTGTGACATCTTTCATATCCGAGTTCGCCCAGGGAAGTTTGTAGCGGACATCATTGCCGGCCCTTTAACTTACATCTTTAATCTTCGTTTCAATGCCGGAATCTTTCCTCTTGAGCTGCAGATTTCTAAAGTTAACATACTTTATAAGACAGGCGACAGGAACAACCTACACAATTACCGGCCTATTCCAATATTTCCTATCTTCTCAAAGGTTTTAGAGATGTTCTTCTTGCTCTCTTGAGGTCATAATATTAGAGATGAGCACAATTTAACACATGACTCGCAATTTGGATTTCGAAAAAAATCGCTTCACCGAACTGGCTCTGCTAAACCAAAAAGAATATATTCGACAGAACTTTCAACAAATTAACTTTGTCTTAGGAATATTTGTCTATTTTAGTAAGACCTTTAAATATTTAAATCGCAACTTAATTAATGAAGTTTCAATTACTACTCAAAAGGAATTAAGGTATACGGGGTCTCGCGCTTTATACGATATATTGTTACTTTGACAACCGTAAACAATATGCATCTTTTAGTAACCGGTCTAAATTAACTAAAATAACATCATTTGGTGTTCCACAGGGCAATATGTTGGAGCCTTTTCTCTAACATTTTCATAAATGGTATAATACATCTTGATCAGTCCGTAAGATGCATAATCTACGTTGATGACATCAGCTTGTTTAATGCAGATATTTACAGTGAAGCTGTTTTTCGCCGTGGCAGTCAATTTTTATCGAAGCTAACTTTAGTAATAGATTAACTGTTAATACTAAGAGAACAAAAACCTTTAGTTATTTTCGATTAAAAGGCAAGCATTTAGAACAAGACCGCTCTCTCTTTCTAAAAGGAAAACCCATAGATATTGTAAATAACTTCAAAACATTAGGAATTATATTCTCAGAACATGTGCTGTGAGATTCAGTTTTACTACGCAGCAACCAAATTAGCTCGCACGACAGGTTTCCTATATCGCCACACACATTTTTATTCACCGTACGCTACTGTTTTCTCGTGTGGGGAAACATTATATGTACTACTAAATGAGTCGTGTTCAAATGAAGATTGTAAGAATTATCTCAAACTCATCTTCACAATTTTCAACTGAGACACTCTTAAGCTTGATACACTATTGATACATATGGTCGCTGAGCTCAACTGAGCTTATCATTTTTGATCCAGGACGTATTTTCTCTGCAATGAATGCATTTTTTTCTGAAATAATTATCTTTTTAACTTGTCGAGTTAGGCAACTAGTTGCAATTAGAGATTTGTAGCCGGTCGTTAGTTTAAGCCATATCAGTTTTTTAGAATTCCGAGAACGCGATTTCCCTCGCCGCTGTGGCTCGATAAAATTTGGCTGCATCGTGCGAAAATACATCCGCTTTCGAAAGCATGCAGGCAAACCAACCACTCCAGAGCACGAAACTAGTCCAAAAATCCAAATTTTGTCGAGTCACAGCGCCAAGGGTAATCGCGTTTTTCATCTTTCGAATGACCTGATATTACGTTAAATAAGCCGTGTAGAAAGCAAGGTGCAATAATTTTTTTTTTTGAAATCGGGCTATAGTTGCGCTGGCAACAGGCACGTAGTCACACTTTAAACCCGAATTACCCTATAGGGGAGTAAACGGACCTCTACCGCACTCTCTAATAGGTTCAGGATATGTTGCTCAAGCCCTGGAGTAGATTTCCATCCCTAAAAATACGGAATACTTACGGCGGACAAAGGAAACAGGTTCCCTTTTCAGAACATGGGAAGTCCTTCCAATTACCAGGATTTTAACCGACCTTTCAATCTCCTTTAAATGCTAGCGTCAAGACCTGCGGTGCCGCGTGGAAAAATCTTTTTCCTTTGCTACCTCCCACTGTGCCCTTTTTGTGCCGAACCTGAGACAATAGATCACTTCCTGCTGTTCTGCCGCCGCTTTTCTCATTTGAGGAAGAGTATTTTGCACATTCCATTTCATCAACTGGGCTTGCCTGTGTCTTCCGCGGTTGTTCTTTCCATTGGCGCTTCTTTGCTTGGACGAAGCGACAGGAGTGTGCGCTCTGCTGTGCAAAATTTTCTTCAAGAAACGCAGCGACTCCCACTCTAATTTCTTTTTCCCGCCCTCAATCAGTACGACATTGCAACATTACAGGCATTGTGTACTATTATGCGCATTAAGCAATTGTCCCGTCTTTGATCTCCAAGTTAACTGGACCCCTTTCCTTCCCTTTTCCAATATCTCAGACTACATACTATTACCACTCCTTTTCCCGTCAAAACTTTCCTGTGTCCAGTAATTAACCGCCTGTGTCTTGGCCACTCCCCCGTAGTGGGTATGTGCCAGCAACGTCTGAGGCCTTCCTTCCTTCCTTCCCTGGATACTTACGTGCCTGACTGGCAATAAATCAAAGCGGTATCTCGAAAAGAGCAAGAAGAGCCCAACATATTCTCAATCCTGTTATTTGGAGTACGGCGTTCTTAGCAAGACAAGCTTCACTGGCGCAGTCGGCTTCTGTTTCTTCTTTTTTTTTTCGGAGGGGGAGGGAGAGTGTTTTGGTATGCCGTTTGTCACGGATATCCCACACGCGATGGGCAGAGGAGGATTACTGAACATTGATTACTGAACACACTTGCCTGATACTCTACCTGGCGAGCTACTACAGAAGAGGGTGAAAAAAGGTGAAACGAAACACGCAGACAAAACTATCGCGCACTCACAAACACAAGAAAGATTTTCAGAGGATTCGAATATACCCCTGCCACACGGCCAGTTTCAAAGGCCATCGAGTCGAGAACCTTCGATATTCGCAATCGCTATCGGACTCGAAGGAGTTGTGTTGCTGCTACACGGCAGAACTCAATGGCCATTGCTTCTAGAGCCTTACATGAAGCTTGTGTGGCGCCACAATCGCTACTTTCGGTTTGGCGCAAATACCAAAAATATTTCTATAAATCTTAAATTAATGTTGAAATACACTGTTTTAAGGTCATAGGAGGTTTTTAGTTATTATTAAAGGCCTGTTACGCTGTCTTGAAATGCATTGTCTTTTTGCACAATTTGCTGACGCAGTTTTGTAACGCTCTGGCCACCCTGATACCGCTGGCCCTTCAGTCTTCTGCGATTGAAAGCATAAAATGAATGCGCTATGAAGCACACCGATCCAATTTTTAAAATATTGAACAGAAAAATATTTTACTGCTTACATTAAAGTTTGAGAGAAAAATGTTTGTTCATGCTTTTGTACCGTGAACGGATCGTGCGCGAAAGTGCGCGAAAGCAACACTAGCAACCTTGGGCAACGCTCGAAGGCCCTCGAAGTCTCGATTGAGTTCCACGTTGCTCCGTTGACTCGATAGACTATTCACTCGATGGGCATTCAAACTGGCCGTGCAGCAGCGCTCGATCGCCTGTGAGTCGATAGACTATAATCGATTCGGGGGCCTTCGAAATGCCCATGTGACAGTGGTATAATACCCGTGTCCTTTAGGAATTTAATAAGGCTTTTGTTTCACGAGACGCGAAGCCTGTTGGATCATTGTCAGCTGTGCAGGGTCGTCGTATGTACCCAAGCGCTTCATGCATAATTGAGGCTCTCAGCACTGAGAAAAGGCTAAATTTTTATATTTTTATTCCAATAGCATTAGAGCTGTCGCACCAAAACCCTGTCGATGTTCGAGCCGAAATTCGCTGATTGCCCGAGAGAGGTTATATGACCGTATGACGTCATCACAACCTGCCCTGGGGGCCACTCTGATTGGTTTAGAGAGGTCACGTCATTACAACCTGCCCTGCCAACAGGTTGTGGGCAACCTAGTTTCTAGACAGCAACCTATAATACATAGCTGAAATCAAAAATAAGAAAAAATGTGATGAATTGAAATGTCGGCACCGACACAGCGTAGCGGACACTTGCTATTGCAGCTAGCAGTCCGAATATGGCAGTTGATGGACCGACAATTGAAAAGACCTTGACGCAAGCACGTGCAGAAGTTGCAACAGAAGCTGTGAAAATGTGAAATATAATGCTATCTCATTTCACTCTGAAAGTAACCTAAAGCGTCCTGATAGTTATTTTTTTTTATCCTGTTGATGCCCAAATTTGTAGCAGGCATTTCAAACCGCTATCTTCAGTGATGTACTCGCCAATAAAACAGACATTTAAAAGTAACCCGACAAATTTCTTTCACTGTAGTTTCTTGAAATTTGCAAAAGCAAGACGTAATAAATAGAATAATTCCCAAAGGTGTTGTTATATCGAACCTGTAAAACTTTGCCCATGCACACGTATAGGAACCGCGATGAGATACCGCACAAATACGATATTGCTTTACAAAGCGCACGACCTTGAAAATAAATGAAAGTAGAAATGTATGAACGCGGCGTCGGCAAGGCGCAAGTGCAATGTCAACACGTTTGTGCACTCAAAAGTCTTGTGGGATGGCGTATGGTTGGTGCGACAAGTATAAATGGATGTCTCATGCTATTTATTAGCTTCGCTAGCGGATCGTGGGCAGCATCGTTCGCAATTACATACACATCCACGCACAGGAAGCGTGTGCTGCTGTCAGCGCCTCACAGCACCATTGGTTGGAAACGGCGCGCACAGCTATCCGTCGCCGCCTTGCGCCCACAAAGAACATAATTCACCGTAACCCTCCACTGTGCAACGCAACTCTGTTGCGCATGGCGTACCATAATTCAACTGCCTCGACGGCTGGGCCGCGCGAAACACGTAATTTGCTCGTAATAGCGCACGACACTGGCTCCCTGTCCTGCTTGCGTATACCGGTTTCGGCTATTTAGGTTTCGCCTATTATATTTGGAAGATTCGGGTGTTGTGCATGCGTTCGTTTTCCTGTTGTGCAAGGGCGTGCTGGTTCTTTTCGGCTGAAAAAAAAGGGAAAAAAAACGAAAGGGGGAGAGTATTGCGCGTCACTTCGTTAGGCAAGCCGTCGTCGTCGCTCTTTCCCCTCATTTCGCCGAAGCGCGTGCCTGTCGCGGAATCGAAGCGTCCCGTGCCGCCACCGCGAACAAGAATCGCGCGGCCGGTCGATCGGCGAAAGCCAACAGCGAGGCCTGGATCGACGCCCACCATTTAAGGCGACAGCTCGTGGCGGCACGCGAGCGTCGCGGCCGACGCCGGGCATTCGGGCCCTCGCGTGACGAGCCCGGGGCGGATGGATGTCGGCCGTGTACGGACGTCCGCCCCCATTGTCAATACGTGTTCTTTATTGCCCGGCTCGCCGGGACCACCATGCGGCTGACCACGTGGCTGGAAGGCCGCGCAACAAAAGGCGCATGAAAAATCATGACGCGCTCTGTCATGTCGCGACATATCTGGACCCCGGCGCACACGTTCCCAAACAACTTTTGTGTGCGGCCCCTGTCTGAAAGAGGCAAAATATATACACGCACAGGAGTATAGACGTGTATATACGGCCCATACATGAGGCGTAGGAGTAAACACGCGACAAGCCGCTGGACGCATGCATGCATGCACGCCGAGGGCCCGCACGCAGCTCTTTATGCTGCTCTTAAATATAGGCTCGGCAGCCACGGCTCTATTACGGTCCACTTCCGTGTGCCGTGCGCAGGCCAGGGGACGTCGTTCGAACGCAGTGCGCCCGCTGCCCGTTTGCGGACGTCCAAGGCCTCCTTGAATGCCTCCCAGGGTTATGACTTCTGGACTCCTGTTGGCTTGCGCCGGGGCTGATTATCAGCCACAGATTGATGGATGCACACGCATTCGCTGAATCAAGTCAGTCCAAAGCTGAGTGCGGCACTGGGTGCAACGCCGAATTCGGAGCGTCGGTGCCTCCCACGGCCCATGGCTGGCAGAATTTTGAGAGCGTTTTCCTACCGAGAGACTAGCAACGGGGCGATTTGATATGTTTACTTTTTTTAAATGAAACTGGTTTTTGGAAAAAGGAAATGGCGCAGTATCTGCCTCGCATCTCGATCGACACCTGAACCGCACCGTAAAAGAAGGCATAAAGGAGGGAGAGAAAGGAGAAAGGAATACAAAGGTACCGTAGTGGAGGGCTCCGGAATGATTTTGACCCCCTGGAAATCTTTAACGTGCTCTGGCATCACGCAGCACAAGGGCGCCATTTGCCGGCCGCCGCGGCCGGGTTCGAACCTGGAAACTCCGTCTTAGTAGCCGGGCACCCTAACCACTGAGACAAAGTCTGCTTCTAGCACGTGTTGCGCAAGTCGAGGCTCTTGCGGTGATAAGCAGCAGGAAATTAATGAGAAAGCTTTGCCTTGCGGTAGTGTGTACATTAGAGCTCGCAGTAGAAGCTGATCGGAGTAGTCCTGTGCTCAAATATATTTTCCTGAAGTGACTGATTTTACTAATTAAGAGCAGGTGAGTTCGGTACATTCGCGGATGCCTCTTCTGATGTCAAAGAAATCAACAAGGGCCCGAAGTTACGGCAAGGGCCTCTGGCTGGAAGACTCGTTGTACTCTTACATGCCGACTATGCTGCTAACATGGTACACCACAATGATTTCTTTGCGATCGTTGGTAGCAGTAAAGTTACTCTAACGGACATTGTTTTTGATGTAGTACTAACTCAACCAGCGGTAATTTAGCAAAAATATATTTTTGTACTACCGACCACTATCTTCTTTTTATTGAAAACTGATATACACATCTGTAAACCCTTCGACTCAGACCACACAACTGTCTGTTTACTGTCGAGCTTGAAGAAAAAACGGAGAATTTTCGCGCGCGCGTGCGTGCACGTGTACGTTTGCGCGTGTATTGTGTTGAAATTT
This sequence comes from Amblyomma americanum, assembly GCF_052857255.1. Lineage (NCBI taxonomy): Eukaryota > Metazoa > Arthropoda > Arachnida > Ixodida > Ixodidae > Amblyomma > Amblyomma americanum. The sequence goes on along the minus strand of NC_135497.1, from coordinate 138,535,438 downwards.
TATCCTCGTTTCAGTTCATATCTCTTTTCATTAACCATTAAACAAATTCATTTCGTGGGCCAACATTCAGAGTCCCACAGAGACTTATTCGTTCATTTAACGGAGTAGGATACCTGCCCTGAAACCCATTGAGATGGACGACGTCTTTCTTGAAATCAGCAGAACAGCTAGGTTCACATTAGCCCTTAATAATTAATTTTAGCCTTGAGTGAAAAGCCTCATTCTCGTCCCGCATCTGGACTGTCACTGTGCTAGCAATCCCAGTGTCAAAAAAATACCCGTGCTGTTTACTTCGTTTCGTTTTAAGGGGGTTTAATGTCCCAAAGCGACTCAGGCTACGAGAGACGCAGTAGTGAAGGGCTCCGGACATTTCGACCACCTGGGGTTCTTTAACGTGCACTGACATCGCACAGTACACAGGCCTTAGTATTTCGCCCCATCGAAATTCGACCGCCGCGGCCGGGATCGAACCCGCGTCTTTCGGGCCAGCAGCCGAGCGCCATAACCACACAGCCACCGCGGCGGCTCCGTGCTGTTTACTGTTCCCTGCACTAACCTGGTCACCGGAGCAGATCCTGTTGACACGCCAAGAGACACTGTATTCATTTTTATTGTACCTAAAGGAACCCCCAAACTCAGTCTCACCTGGATTTTCTCCTTTTGAAAAGCGCCCATGGCGGTCGAAATGTACGACAACATGATGTCAAACAAACAAAAACAATCGAACAAATGACAATGAAATGGTTTATGGGGGGTTTAATGTCCCAAAGCGATTCAGGCTATAAGGGACGCCGTAGTGAAGGGCTCCGGAACTTTCGACCACCTGGGGTTCGTTAATGTGCACTGACATCGCACCGTACACGGGCCTCTAGAATTTCACCTCCATCGACATTCGACCGCCGCGGCCGGGATCGAACCCGCGTCTTTCGGGTCAGCAGCCGAGCGCCATAGCCACTGAGCCACCACTTTCGAATTGTGCAATTTGAAGAAGAACTAGAGTTTTTCAATTCCCATACCATCTAAATCCCATCCAAACGTATAATTCTGCAGGGTATCTGCTGAACTTGTTTTATGTTAACAGGTTTTTCTGCCCCATTTGCAATCAACCCATTTGCATTTCCGCAGTTTGTTTTTTCGGGGGGAAATGATGTGCGATTTAATTCGACTCTTTCGTCGCCTAGCTTGGCGCCTGTTTGCTAGTGTTTTGTGTGATGAATTATGATGGCGAGGATGAAGGAAAAGACTTGCAGCCTTTATATTATACGAGTAAGGTTGATCAATTACATATATATGGCCAATATTGGGCAAAATGATGATCATTTGACGAGGAAAGACAATAACGTTTTTATGCTTTTCATTCGTTTCAAGAAGTTCTAATATCAACTATCTTAATGCTTCGTTTTTTTTTCTACGTTACAGCATGTTAATCTTGCGGCCACTGCTATACTGCAACCAGCAGAAATCAGTGTGGCTATTTTTTTTTTACGACCAACTTCAATTTCATCACCTGCAGAGCGAAATCCGATGTGACATCGCACGCCGCACTTGTATGAGAGTCGCATGAGAGTAACTTGGCTATAGAGAGCCATTGAGGCCGATGTAAAACGTTTTGCTAAACGTGCGTCACACAAATCCGCGATATCACATGCTGCTTTGTCAGTTGTGAGCAGACACGCCTTGGGGTTGCTTTCTCGAGTTGATCAGCCGTGCAATAATTTGCACGAAATTAATATATAATCGCAGTATATCGCTGTCAGTCAGCAATAGCTGATAACTATCATCACCAGAAAGTCCGGACAGCGCCCAGCCAGTGCCGCTAATACCATAGAGGCCGATAGGACTTCAATGGGAGGTGACTCGGTCATTCTTCTTCTTTCTTGGATGATGTCAGCGCGATATTTTTTAATGTCCAAAGCCATATGCGCCACGTGCTGGCAGCGAAGGGAACTATAAGTGCTTGTCCTGAATTTCGGGCAATAAAACTCGGAGAATAAAACATAGGAGCATATTGATTGCAAAATTTATTGCCATTCGTGCAACAACAGAAGGGCTAATCCGAGAAAAAAAAAAGTGCATTTAGGCAAGCCCACACCGCTCCGTCCGTAAACGCAATTCATCATTGGAAAAACCATCCAACAAACAAAAAAAAGTGCCACTAAAGCTGCACGACGAATTGAAATCGATTAGCTTGCAAGAGCATATGCCTGCATGACTGAAGACGCGGAGCTCTGGCATTTGCCACTGCAAATTTTTCGAACATTCGAAAGGAACGACTAATATGGACGAATGTACACGGACACGGAGGCGCAAGAAAGTGTTGAGGCGATCCCCCGATGCTTGTTTCGTACAGGACTGAAGGCGGTAAACCGACGTAGGCCGGACCATTGACACACAGGCGCCGGAGCCAAGGTAGGCGCTGCCATTTGCGCAATCGTCCAGGCGCGCGCACCGTGTCGCGATCAATGTAATGGCAGGGGAGGCCCGCCGGAGGGGGGCGTGCCTAACCGCTGGGCGCAGCCGATTCACGGCCACCACTCTGCCGGCCAGAGGTCAGGAGGCGCGGTCGTTTGTCTGGAGGCCATCCCGTGTATGCCCCACACGGCCATTGATAGCTGTCAATTAGCGGGTTAAACTCCGGCCATACAACCAGATGCCCAGAAGACTGCTCAAGGAGAAGTCGAATATATATCATAGTGAGTGCTCCTTCAGAGTATATATCGTCTCATTGGGTCCGAATGGTGCGCCTAACCTTTCATTACCCGTCAAACTCGCTGTTTGTGGCAATATTATTACGTTGTACTTAGCGCGATCGTCGCCGTCATTTTTATCACGCTGGGAAAACAAATCTGAAGAAGGCACAAATAGGTAGAATTGGCGAAAGCTCTGCTGTTTACCAAGGTGCGAATAGAATTTTTTTTTGTCCCCTGCGTTTTCTATACCCACGCAAATACCCCTGAGTGCCTGAGACCATGCATTTTGTTCGCAAGTTACATGCGGCATGCCGAATGACAAAAGGAACGAGAAACGAACCCATCGAGGCTCTGGAATCAAACCGCCTTGGCGTGTGACGTGCCAGAGTATACAACATGTGCTCCAGCAGGATCGAACGTATATCAATGTGCTGCTGTTGATCATGACCACATTACATCTCCGAATTTCTGTTTACGTGCCGCTGCAGTCTCACTGAAGACCCGTCCCGTTTACTTTTGGTTTCGTTTGTACAACAAATAGTGTATGGCCGACCATACGCCGCCTTTTGACCATTCAGCTCAATGGACAACGACGCTCAATGCATAAAGACGATCAGTGGATAAGTACGCTCAATGGATAACGATCGTTTCGGCACCATTTACTAGTACAACCTACTTGATGAAAGCTCGAGGCATTTTGATGTGTGCCGAGACAATGGCAACTAGATAGAACACGGAAAAGTACTTACACAGCCAACTCTTTATGTACAGCATTTGTCGAAAGCATTCAGCCCGAGGAGTTGGCTTCTATAAGCCTTGCAGTGGGGCTCCCTATAGCACCCTTGAAGCCCAAAGCTTCGTAGTAGTGGGGACAATAGTTAATCTCATTTTCGCTATATTTTGAACGCTGTAAGCGCAAAACGAGCATCCTGAGCTAAACCCGGTGGGCTGTAAATTTTCAATAATGGCTGTACGTAATACGAACAGTGCCGTATAATCAATGCTGATTCCTCGAAATTATAAAAAATCCCTCCTTTTTTTTCGAATAAGTTTTGCGGCGATTGTTATTGTTGTACAGCTGAGATGAATCATAGCTATTAATACCTAATTCTACTAAGTAATCCTTCCGGTATTTCGAAATTTCTAGTTTATGTTCATGCACATCATCGCTCTTAGACCAGCTCTGACTTTGTATCAATTATGAAACGCTTACGTGGCGCACTCTGCCTATTGCTCTCGGTGCTGCCTCTATTGATATCTGGGTATTTTTGCCCATATAACATTTTAAGCACACTGTTTTGATATTTTTTTCTTGTAGGAATTAACTTTTAAGAGGCTAAAACCATTTTATGACAACAAATTGACGTGCACCGAACTGGAAAGAATAGTTACTGGCACTATAAAAATCTGAGTCGGCTGTAAGATTCATTCATTCATTCATTCATTCATTCATTCATTCATTCATTCATTCATTCATTCATTCATTCATTCATTTCTGTTTGAATGGTAGCATTGCACTATAGTTGGATACAAGTCCAGAAAAAAAGCGGCTTCACCCCGTCAAAGGACCCCCTTCAGCCAATGGCTTCGCTCGACGCTCATGAACCTGCTAGCCTGAGCAGCGTGACAAAGCAAGGAAATGTTCAAGATTACGTTGATACACGTAATCTTGCGTTACCTTACGTTGATTCTTGTCATATGTAATACGTTTCATATGTTCTTCGCACATGTGTCTCGGCAGCTGCACTTTGTATCGCGTAATGCAGGAAGTAGCGTGGCAATGCAGAAAAGGGGCTTTCCCCGACAAGGAATGGATGGAACTGTCTCCTTTCATCTGCCACTCCCTGGATTGTCACGCTAGCAGGTTCATGAGAATCGGCCGACGCCATTGGCTGGAAAGGGGTCCTTAGACGGGGAAAAGCTGCTTTTTTTTTCTTGACTTGTATCCGACTACACTATCAGGGCTGGACGATTTTGCAGAAACTGAATAGCGTCCGATGGAAACGAAATTAGGGGTCGATACTCTCGCTTTCGAGTCCAACCGATAATATTTTTCTTTCATGAGAAGAGCCCAAGAGAGTGTACCGACATTACAACCCTGTCGACAGGGACTGAAAGGCCGCGACGAAAGGAGGCGAGAGCGCTCGAGGGGTGCACTGGCCAGATACGTGTATCCCAATGGTTCCTCCTTTTCCTGGTTTGCAAAGGACCCATTTCACCGTCATGGCATCGCTGTGCTGTTTACGTGTGCGTGCGCGCCGTAGTTGGTGCGTCTGTCGTCTTCCTTTTGTTTTTTATTGAATGTCTGCCCAAGGAGCTGAGGAGCGCCAGGATAAGAAACGGGCGGGGCATCTCGGCAGTCACCAAACAAACTAAGCACCTCAGCCAGTAAACGCTGATGCGTGTCTCTAAGTCCCGTGTAATTACCGGTCGCGTGTTCTTCTCATATCTGCCTGGGCACTGAAAGAAGCAAACAGAGATGCCCGCCGATTGAGGCAACTACAGTCGCGGGACATTATGCAAAACGCGCATTACGCAAATGACAGGGAAGAGCACGGTTAAGGACGGTCCGGCAAAGGCTGCGAACTCGTCGAGGGGAGCGCTTTCGAAAGTTTCTTGAATGGAAAGCCGCGACGCAAATATTATGCCTGACTCCGCTTAAGGAAGACAAGACGACACTGCCTATTAGGAGGAGTGATTTGGTCCTTCGAAATTGTCTGCGCAAAAGTATCGAAGTGCACCCCCCCCCACCCCCCCCCCCCCCCCACCCCGCCCCCCACGTGGACCATTTGGAATTAGATATGCGATTATAAAGTTTGGCCTCCGGTAAAATTGAAGAGCAGCGTTGTCTAGCTGTAACCGTTAGAAGCATGTTGGAGACTGAACACGCGAAACAGTGCACCATGAAACGGTAAGCGCAACTCTCAGCAGCCTTACTTGGTGGACCATGACCTTTTAAAGTTTCGATTCAGCTCTGTTTGCCTCAGAGACCCGCAAAACAAATCTGAAGCTGTGACATCTAACCATAACGAAGCTTGAGTAACCTTAATCCATCTCTCCCCCTCATGTCTTCCTTGCACAAAACAGCGACTGCGAGTGACACAACCTCACAAAAAGAAATTAAAAAATTGCGGTTGCGCTGCTTGTGCGGAGGTAAAAAAAGGCCGCCAACGTCTGTAAGACGTTGAAGAAACGCGCGTTAGCTTTATTGGGCATGCGTAAAACGAAAGTATTTCCGCATCCAGCGGGGCCAGTGAAGAAAAACGTGAGCGGTTGGGAAAAGTAACAACTTTTCCACCTAGCGCAGCGATCGACGCCTAGCGCCATCTGTCAGAGAAATTACGATGCACGTCTACCCGTTGTCGAGTTACACCCCATCAAGATACGTCCCGAAAGGAATTTGCTTCGTTTGGGGGGTCAGGGTGTGCCTAGAATTCGGCTTGCGGTGCGATATGGTAGCGCTTCAATTAATAATTGTATATATAAAATGTTTACCTATTATTTACTTGTGGATTTATTTCTATACCACAACCCGCAGGGTTTTATTTGCCTACCAAATTCGGTACAGAACTGTCCCCGGATGGGTGCCGCTTGTTGTCGTAGTATATATAACAGAACGAATGTATACATTGCAGATGGTGTTATTAGTCTCAGTGCGAGATGAGCTGCTTCTGGTTGTTGCCTCAGATGGCGCTGTGATCTCAGGGTGGCAGCAGGCCCACGAAATCTCGAAACATGATGAGTAGTTGCTGCCACAGATGGTGCTGTGTTCCCAGCGGGGTAGCAGACCCCACGAAATATGAAAACTTGATGAGTAAAAGCTCACGCTCCTAAAAAAAGGCGTAAATGTTACGTCATGCTTAACGTATACAGTGAGAGCACGCTCGGCAGCGCGAACTGGAGCATGTCAGCTTGATCACATTTCGCTTTAAAACGCGCCTACTGCGGCCTTAGCTGACGTTGTATGCGGGTAGAGTGCACGACGTGACTAGAAGGCGCTGTGCACGACGAGAGACGCACGCCTGATTCATATCGTTATGCTGTATCATAGACTGCTCCTTCCTTCCCGGCATAGTCCGAGGCCCGCTTAATTGATTGGTTTTTTGGGGGGATAGGAAATGGCGCAGTATCTGTTTCATATATCGTTGGACACCTGAACCGCGCCGTAAGGGAATGGATATAGGAGGCAGTGAAAGAAGAAAGGAAGAAAGAGGTGCCGTAGTGGAGGGCTCCGGAATAATTTCGACCACCTGGGGATCTTTAACGTGCACTGACATTGCACAGCACACGGGAGCCTTAGCGTTTTGCCTCCATAAAAATGCAGCCGCCGGGGTCGGGTTCGAACCCGGGAACTCCGGATCGGTAGCCGAGCGCCCTAAGCACTGAGCCACCGCGGCGGGTCGAGGCCCGCTTGCACGAAGCAGATTATAGACAGCCAGTCGAGCCATATACTTGCAGTTTAGTTCACGGTGCTATAAGTGGTATAAACCATGGCTCACTTTGCTGGTGGGCACCTCAAGAGCGCCGTGGAAGAAAAACACGAACGCTAGCAGCGAATAAGCTTTTATTATGTGTTCGTGTTTTTCTTTCAGGGCGTGGTTGCGGTGTCCACCGGCAAAGTGAGCCCATTATGTGTCTTTCCTCAAATCCAGCGAAGGGTTTAGGCTGGGAATAGGGCTAGAATGGGAACTAGACTGTCTAAGGTTATTCGCGGTCTAAACATTCTCTTGCACTTGAGGGAAGGAAAGGCGCATAACTGGCTCATTTTGTAGGTGGACAGCTAGTTTAACCACACAGTGAGAAAAAAATGTTTCCTCCTCTCCGCTGCTACAGCCGGCTAGACCGCATTACGCGTGTAATGCGAATGCATTACATGGCTGCCGTTGTGTCCCGTCACTTATGTTGGCTTGAGCTAAGCCATTACAGCTCTCGCTGTGAAACGTTTTGTTTCATACCCAGTCCGCTGCACTTTGAACCAGGAGGCTTAATCTGCGCCACTTTCAAGTCTGCCACCCAAATGCCCTTTTCTTTTCCTCCCGTCCTCTTTTCCTTCCTAAATACAGTGTTTGCCTTATGGCTAGGCAGCCGCAGGTTCTCACGTTATGAGGATAAGACCCCATCCCGTTTTCATTTTGTAACGTTGCCTTTGTGTCACCGTCACACAAAATACTGAAGAGCGTCACAAAAATAAAATATCGATGGAGGCCCAGGGAGTGCTTGACCGGGAGCGTTTGCAGGACATGCGTTACACACACCTTCTCATGTTACGGCAGCTTCCCCCATTTTTTCCCTCGTTACCTGCGCAGCGGCGCGCCATGCCGGCGCTGGCCCTCTGCGCCCTTCGGCAGCGCCCGAGCGAGCGTCGCCAGCGTGGCCGACCCCCCGCTGCACCGCGACGCGGCCACTGGCGAGACGGGAGCACGCAGCTCGTTTGTGCTGGAACTTGTCGCTTCGATGGCCCGCTTTATTTGGGCGCCTCGCGAAGGCGATTCTTGCTAGTTTTTTTCGCAAGCGTGTACCGCCGCTACACAGTGTAATACACGAATGGGTGCCATTAATCCAGTTCGCGCCACACAAAGCGCGGACAAACGAGGCCAATTGAAGCTCGCCTGTTCTGGACGACGTTTCTTGCAACGTATAAGGCACCGCCCAATGAAAAGAGGTGGAGGATGGGTTGTGGAGAATGAGAGCGAACACACGGCCACCCGTGAAGAAAACCATGGAAAGAAAAGAACTGTATGTGTGCCGGCTATAGAAAACAAGTCAGGACTGGAAGGATGGCGTTGCGCGAAAGGCATTAGTTACTGTGTTCCTAGACAAAGTCATGGTCAGTTCGGAAAGGAATGACACTCCGATAGAAAAATAGGCGACAAATAGCCCTCTCTTGTCACGCTTCCTTTCCCCTTGCTGCGAACCCGTCAGAAGAAACACAACTTAGGGAAAAAAACATTGTAAACATTAATTATCTTATAAGGGAGTAAATAGGGAGTAAACTGTGTTCTAGTGCATTCCCTTTTAGGGGAAGGGTGTGCTGCCCAAGTCCCGGAGCAAATTTCGATCGTAATATATGGAAGGCTTACTGTCGGTAACGGAAACATATTGCCAGCTCAAAGCATACCACCTTAATGGAGCTAACAATGGAAGGAGACTTCTAAACATGGCACCGGAGTTGCTGATAAAGCTGTTTGCTTTCCTTTGTAGACGTATGGCTACGCTTGGGTGATGCCAATGAGTAACTACTCCCTTATTACAAATCTACTCCACCTTGGGGGATTACCCTAAACATCTGACAGGCACCGGAGGTCTTGGGGTTAGCTAATAGAGAAGATTCAAAGCTCGGTTAAAATCTTGGTAACTGCAAAAAACTTAGCTTGTTCTGAAGAGGGAATGTGCTTCCGTTGCGAACCGTAAATGTGCCGTATTTCTAGTGAACGAAATCTACCTCAGGTCTAGGCCAGCTTGCCCTGCCCCGAATAGAGAGTGCGCTAGAGGTCAGTGTACTCCCTTTTTACTCCCTTTAGAGCAATTCGTGCTCACGTTGTAGCATGGCCAGCACTCCATGTGCCAGGCGAAAATGCAAACGCTTTAAGTACCATTTTCGCACGTGGGAATAACAGCGCTTAGAAGGTTTTTTTTTTTTTTCATTCGTGCATGACAATCACGCATGACACCAGGATGTCCATGCATGAGTTGGAGCGTGCCTGATTCCGGAAAGGAACCGTTCAACCTGCTTCGCCCACACTCGCTGCGACGCAGGAGTGTTGCTCCTGCAGGACAGCCAATGCGCGGAACTATGCAAAATCGTCCGCGCTGCGCGTGGGCGATGATCACCGGTGCATGTTACTAAAACGTAGCACCTGTGTAATAGCGTACAGTCATCAGCTGTCCTATCGGCTAAAGCAAGTAGGCACTAGATATGGGGTAGAAGTCTTGTTTTCGGCTCCTAATAAACTATAGAAAAGTGTGTGCCATCTTTGACAGAAGAGCCCGAGAACAAAACAAAAAAAAACAAGAAAAGGTTAAAAAAGATGTGCCAAGCAAAAGGTGAGTTCGAGTTTGCACCATGTGCTGAGGGTGTGGTCTACGTCGTTCCTTCTACCTGCGGCAAGAACTATATAGGGCAAACCGGGAAATGCTCAAGAAGTCTTTAAAAGGCGCTCCTACTTCCAACCTGGCCTCGCATTACAAAGATTGTTGTCTTAACAATCCCCGTTCCTCGAAGAACAATGCATGCGCTACTCTTTTTAATAAATCTAAAGTTTCGTATACGCAAACATTTCAGTTAACAAGAGAAATATGGGAGCCATATCGTATTCAACAGTGAAACGTGCATGAGCACTCCTTCTCTTTTTATCCATGACTGTGAAACCATCTATCTGGATTCCCATCAGTAGCGCATTCTGTATCTCGTTGGGGAAGCGCATGCGCTCCTGGTTGCAGACTAGTGTACATTATCCATTACTTTTCCACTAAGCGCTTGTCGTTCATTCCTGGTCTCCTGTCGCGGCGCTGTGTTTGTAGTAAAACAATGTACCAACTAGTTTGAGTCTCCGTTTTACTGCCGTTCATATCCTCTTTTGTCCTGCATGCGCGCTGCTCGCTGCGTTACGGCTGATTAAGTGATGGTGCGGGCGCATTGCCGCCGACGTGTGCCCAGCAGCATGCATCATCGGCGTGTGAGGGCACGCAGCAAAATTTGGTTGCTGTTAAAAAGACGGAGCTCAGTCATGTAGTAATGATTCTAAAAACCAAAACACAGGCTGCTTTCGTAACCGATTCCAATCTTTGTACGATAATGCTATTAACTATTTCACGCAGAGTCGTGAAATACAAGAGAAGCACATTACATACATAAATCGCGTGAACCTCTCAGCACGCATGCCGCAGGCGCAAGCGAGTACGGGATGGCACACGCAATTTCAGTGTTCTGTATGAGTGTCAAAGTTCGATGAACAGAAAGGATTCAGATTTTTTTTTTTTGCTCGAGGCCTTAAGCACCAGAACAACAACAAAAAAAGTTAGGCATGCGAAAGCACCGCTTTTTTTCCCCCTCCGCTCTGCGCAGCAGTTGTCTTCGCCCGCACCCAACTAAAATTCTCTATACTTTGCCAGAAAACAGCACGCTGCTAAGGGTGGTAACACGAACACCAGAAGGCGCGATGTGAAGCAAACATTTCACGCGGAGGCGCCTGCATCAAGAGGCCGAAGGCGGTGTACAGCAGCACCTAAGGAATGCGCACCGAGGCCCAGCTCAGGACGGCATGAAAGGTGGCCCCCCGAGCAACGGCAGCGGCGGCGTCGCGCGTCATTGAGGCAGGGCGCCGACACATGGACGCGTCGTCTTTGTGCGCGCCTCGGGGCAACAGCGGCCGCCCCTCGGCGCGTGTGTGGGCACTTGGCCCCGGGATGACCGAGAGCGCGAAAAAGCCGCTCCCCATGGCCTACTGAAAGAGCAGGAGGATCGCAGCGACACCCATCCCATTATGTAAAGGCGAAGCGGGTGAAAGTAACGGATGGCGCGACATCATTTGTCAGCAAGTGCAACGCCATTGTCGCTCTGAAGGGCCGGGCCATGTGGCCCTGAGGGGTCATCTTTCAGCGCCTTGCTCGAGGACACGTCGGGTCTCGTAACAATGACACTGTATAATTCCACGGCGTAGATCATCTTCTGGTGCAGATGATGGCGGATCTTTTAAAGATGCCCCGGTCTCGGCCGCTTCTCGCGTTTTCTTCAGTTGGTTTTTAATCCGGGACGCCCACGGCCAAGCCTCTCTAGGTGTCAGAAGCGCCTGAATGACCACCACTTTTTGGAGGACGCGCTTCTAAATGGCGACGCCGCCGCGCGCAAACAACGGCTCCACAGTGAGGCCATCTATGTCCAACGTCCCGGGCACTCGTGTGCTTGACAGTGCGGATCTGGGAGCGAAACATGCACAAAAACAAGCGCAAGCAGCCCACAAAGAAAGACGGAATGGCGCATCGCGCAGCCTACTCCGGAAATTTCTGGCCTGGCTTTAGAACAGCCGATTGCCTGGGTCAGCGCCATACTTAAGGCAGTTGTGGAGATGTCGTACAGCCACTGAGGGGAAAAGGATGATCTAACTCTGAGGCCAACTCCGTTTTCACAAAAGTGTCGACCTACAAAACAGAATGATGAACGTCACCAATGAGCTGAGAAGTAAGAACGACATTGAATGCACGCTCCTGTAAATGGCCTCTGAGAAACTGACAACAAATAGTGGGCCTTTTCCTTACATGAGAGCCCCGGATAACGTTATGTGAGGCCAGACTAACAAATCAACAAATATACCCGCTGCGCACACTTTTCAGCATAATGCAATCAGTTGAAGTGGGATTTCATTACTAACCACGATGGGGTGAATTTCTGTGCAATGGCGCATCAAATACCTCTCTGTGAAGGCGCAGTTCTGAGCTTTTCATAGCGTTTACTACCCTTTCTTCCCTTGCATGTTGATATGTTCAGACATGAAAGTGCAAAGAAATGTCTTGCCTATAACATTATTCGTATATGAGGACTACTTTTGAGCCTTCTTGCGGACGTCAGCAAATTACTCGACGTGATTACCCTATATGCCCCGATCTCTATGACACCATCGCAGAGTTTTTAGTGCTGTCTTTGCTCAGCAATCCTTAATAAAGTTTGCAAGGATAACGTCCTCTGATATATTACCATCGATGTTGCAACATACGCATGCTGAAGTGATTAGTGCGTCTAGCATATCTCCACATAATAAGCGCAATTCGCTATGGAATCCCAAGGAGTCATTCTTACTTGGACTCGTTCAAACTGGCATGAAGAATGAAAAGTTGGGCTGGCTGTAAATAAATATTCTTTTTAAGTGACAGCAGCGCCTAAGAAGGGCGGGTGCACTGAAGAAGAGTACGATAAGACGAGTGTTCGTCTTGTCCTCTCCTGTGTCCCCGTCCCTTCATGCGCTGATAGCGCTTAAAATGAAACGCTCGTGTAAGTTGAGCCAAAGTGAACAGAGCCCGTGAAGCAATAGCTGCACAACAGTGAACTTAAAGAGCATGAGCAAGCAGTGCTCCTCTTCAGCAGCACGAATGCAGAAAAAGTGCAGACATTAGAACGCTGATACTCGAGGGACACCTGTGAGCACACTTGGAGGGCTTCGTGCACGCGTAAACACCCTGAACGGGTCAGGAGTACATGTAAGAAGAGGTGGATTTGCGCCGAGAATGGGACTGAGGTATCTTTCAAACCAACTCCTTGCTTTCCAAAACATTTGGCGCTGGTCGAGCTCAGCAGCGCTCATTTCTCGTCGATCCTGCAAGTGCTGCCAAGTACCGCCTCGCTTTTGGGGGCGACCTGATCGACTCAAAAAATGGTCGGCTGACGCGTGCCCTCCTAAAGACTCCGCAGTACACTTCGCCTCTGGCTCCAGTTGTTGAAACAATGCTGTTACAATGCCGAGAGACTCTTGATTAGTACATCCACCATTCGTACGCACATAGATATTAATTTGTGCTGCAACTCGTAGAGATCTTTATTTTTTGGCGAGTGAAACCTTATCATACCGCCCGCGCGACGGTCTTCACAGACTTCCTTCTTTAGTTCTTTTTGGCGCGAGCAGCTGCGTCAGTCGCCGAGCGGTGATCCGCATAAAGCGCTCGATTCACCAGCGCGTCCAAGCGCTGAAGCGTTGCCGCACATGGGCGCGCATGCACTTGGGTGTCCCTGACTGGCGACGGATTTGCTCTTCCGGTCGTCGCGTACACATACACACGCATCCGGGCTGCGCCTTCCTCGCAGGGCGCCCCCAACCGCAAATGCCGTTAGCGGCCGGGGCTCTGGGCAGCAGACTATTACTTTTTTCTTTAAAGCGGCTCGATATGGACGCTGGCGCGCGCGCGTGCGCGTGGTCGAAGGGGCCCCCGATTCTGCCGGGGCCACGCAGGAATCCCCGGAAGTGGGCTTCCTTCCTGGAGGGCTGCTGCCACTCCCGGGCCGTGGGCGGCCGATCATCGCCGAGGCATGCGCGACATGGCGCCGCGCCAAAGCCCCCTTCCCTCCCCACCCCCTCTTTTCCCGCCACTCGAGCCCGCAAAAACGCACAGCAAAGCGGGAACAATGCTATTACGTCAACTCGCCTTCCCCGCTAACCGCCGCGGGAGGGCGCGCCGACCGCGGGAAGGAAGAGGACTGCCGGGCGTTCGCACGTCCCAGTATTAAAGCCGTCCTCCTACTCGACGCCCTCATCACCTAATGGGTGACACGTCAACCTTCTAACTTGTGCAATATAGTCTATAATAATGTACTGCGCTGAGAGCGAAGACGACGAGCCGCGCTATGTGTTGGGATTAGAGGGATAGCGACGCACTTTCTATGCCCCTCCTCTCCGGGATTTTGCCTTTCCTTTTCCCTTCTCTGGGCAGACGCACTTCCCGGAGAGATAAGCGTCATCGCGGGGCAGACAGCAGTTTTGGCAGATATTTGGCCGAGGAGAGAACGGGCGTGCGCAAGATTGAGGGCGGTGGGGGGGAGGCGATATTGTCCGGATATTTGTGGGACATCGGTGCAGTCATGTAATGATCAAAGGGACAGTGGCCCTGGTGCTCCCGAAGCCGGTGCTGCTTCTGCTTCCGAAGAGGCTCTACACGCCGCGCAAAGCCGCGGGCCGCTAGATTGTCCCGAGGCCCGCTTGTTGTTTATTTCCCCCGCTGCAGGCCAAGCCACGCGCGAGGAGCTAGAAAACGCGCTCCCTTTTTTCCTTTTGCCACGATGTACATACATGAATTCCTGGCTTCAGTCCGCGAGAGGAAATAAATGCACCGCCTTGCGTTGAAACGTATCTCCGCGTACCCAATTGTTTTATCTCCGCATCCGATGCGGCAGAGTGCTTGCTGTATAGAATTGCCATTCGCTCAGTTATCTTGGCAGTCGAGAATAGCCAAAAATTCGACGCCCTAAAGTGGCCCGCTTTCGGCATTGACTGCCATGCCTTTGGAAGAAACCAACCTGCGGAATAGCACGCTTTTTTGAGACAGTCTCGGTAGTTTTGGTGGTGCCACATCTGAGAGCTTCCATGCTGTAAATACCGGACTATTTTGTTTCGTCTACATGTTTCATTTTCGTGCACATTTAATGTACGACAATAATTAACATAAGTGAGCGCAGTGTGCAGGATATTTTGATTTCACTCTTCCTGAACAGTTCCAGGATGCCTATTTTTAAGATTTTTTTTTTTGCTTCCCTCGACTGTATCGACCATAGAGAGCGGTGGTCTTCGCCTGATAGGAGGAAAGCTGTTAGGAGAAAGCTTGAACGAGGGTGAATGTAGAAATTTTGCAGGACACGTGGTGGGCTCAGTGGCTGGTAAAGCATGTTAAATAAAATGAATAAGCGAGGAACAGAATGCTGCGAGCACGGAACGAGATATTTCTCTTGCCCATTTTCTTTTTATTGATGCAAATATTACCTGTTTACATAATATCTTGGCAAATTTGGACACAACCAAAAGAGCTGGGCATGATGGTGTGCCGAATACATCCTTAAAACAGTATTTAGAACAGATCTCTCGCTACTAACTGTAGT
Organism: Amblyomma americanum; assembly: GCF_052857255.1. Taxonomy (NCBI): domain Eukaryota; kingdom Metazoa; phylum Arthropoda; class Arachnida; order Ixodida; family Ixodidae; genus Amblyomma; species Amblyomma americanum. Next base: position 138,520,174 of record NC_135497.1, on the reverse strand, counting down.
CTTTAAAAAATCGTTAGAGTCTGCGACTGCCCCATTGCTCTGGAAAGATGTGAGACGTATTGCTATACAGAAAGCAGGTATCCAGCTGCTCATATCGTAATTACAGGCAAGATCTTATCCTAATATTCTCTCTAATTAACTGTTGTCGTACCCTAGTTCCCTAACAATACATGACCTGACATCTCTTCACTGAGCATGATATCATGTCAACCGTGCAGCTATGGTTCCACGCAAATTTTCAACCGTGCGCTAATCATCGGTATCACTCAGGTTATCTTTTCAATGCTTAATATGACTGATGCACGAAATTGCAGATGATGCAAACGCACTTACAGCATATGTCACCAAAAGCCATCACTCGATTGAAAATTTTTAGTAAGGATTCTAACTTAGCTGACTGGTTGACTATTTGCCTGCATTTATGCTCTCTGTTCGATTGCTTTAACCAGGTTCAATCATCTAGTGTTAGGGCAACTTCAGGGGCGTCGCAAAAGTTCACTTTAAGAGCACTTGGATTCACGATTTACATTAATTACGCTATGGCCGATTTTGGTGACTTTCCTGTTAAAATTCAATTATATGCCGATGACTGCGCAATTTATTTAACCTTATATCCTCGGCTCTTGGCGAAAAAAAAATTAAATAACGCTTTTAAATGTTCAGTGGTTGGTGTGAGAAATGTACGAAAACCATTAATTAAAAAAAACAATTGTCATGATGTTTAGGAACAAAAATAACCACTTCAGTACACTTAAAATAATAAATGCAACATCCTATCACAATTTAATTAACTCATATATTAAAGCGTAACCTTCGCACCTAAATTAAAGTGGCTCAGGCATGTAGACTTAATTGGCACCAAGGCGTACCAGAAATTGGGCTTTTTGAAGCGCGTTCTAGAAATTGCCACGAAAGAACACAGCTTATGCAAGGTGCGCGATATGAAAAAGCAACTTGACTAAACAAAAAGGGATCAGATTTATTTACCGGCGCTATGACCGTAATTTCTCGCTCTTGCCGCATGCTGCAACCTTATTACTTCCTTCCCTTGCTGCGAAATGAATGTGTGGCCATATCATTCTTTCGCATAAGACTGACCATGAAGCCATGCAGGGGCATATGCATGGGTCACTCTTTGAGGGGAAGGTTTGGGATTGGGGAGCGGTCCCATTTGAACCATGTATTCATTAAAGATCTTTTCGCCGAAAAATGGGTTTAGCATGGCTTTCCTATGTGAAATTTCTCACGGGGGTAGGGGGTGGAGAGGGCCTCCTCTCACCCTTATGAATCCGCCCGTGGCACCATGTCCAATTCAATTCATTAGCCCAGGCCACAGAACGTAGCAATACGCGGGACGGGTCGCCTCGTGCATTACCGCATGTTGAATTTGTGAACCAACTGCCAAGTGACGTGAGTTGATTTTTTTACTACGCGTACTGATTATTGCAAGCTGATTATTTCTTCATGTACCAACTCATGCAGTGTCTTAGGGAGAGAAGAAAGGGAAAGAGGAGGGCAGGGAGGCTAATCAGAGGGACGTTTCGGTTGGCTGCCCTGCATTGGGAGAAATGGAAGAGGGGTACCAGGACTGAAATGTGGTGCTATGCAAGACAAAGGTATGAATAAATAAATAAATAAATAAATAAATAAATAAATAAATAAATAAATAAATAAATAAATAAATAAATAAATAAATAAATAAATAAATAAATAAATAAATAAATAAAATTAAAGTTGGCTACGACATGCGAAGTTGGTCATCAGCCGTCAGCGCATGGATAGGGCAGCCTCAGAAGCTAGAACTATCGAACGTACGATAACGCTGCATTGTCGTTGAAACTTCTTCTCTGGCATGCTCAGGTCTCTCCATGAGAACTGCCAAAACAACCATCAGCGTCCCACTCACGTTGTTCTTCCAGCGTACGTACCAAATTTACGCCGAGGAAACTGTAGACGTGATACGAATGTTGGGTTTGATCGTTGAAGGAAAAATATATCGGAGGGCTCGAACATGGTTCATACACGTGTTGACAGACGTGAAGTTTTACAATATCGCCCGCCTGCATGGTTCCGTGCGAATGAAGCCAACGGCAGTGCAATGCCAAGGACAGCAAAAGCGAATAGCACTGTTTTCACTGAAGCTCATAACATTCTTTTCTACGCTGATATTGTTTCCTGTGCACTTGGTTTCCCCCCCCCCCCCCCCTTTTTTTTTGTCGCATTTGGCTACTATTCTAATCGATTTTCAGGCCACGTTCGCGACGCTTCGAACGACAGCGCGTGAAGACAATGCGCACGCCGTAGCTTCGCTTCGGGGAAAAGAATGGAGAAATTTTCTACAGGCTGCCTATACCGTGACCCGAGCCCGCGCGCATTAGGACAAGCTGTTCCCTTTCTCTTCTCGCACCGTGTACGGCTGCCGTTATGACACCCGCGCCCCTGAGACGGCCTTTCACTGCCTCGCAGCCCCGCGCGTAACTTTAGAGGCAATGTAACCCGGCGCCCCCATCGCTGTAGCCGCGCGCGTCGCAGCGGGGGAGGGTGACATGCAGGGTCCCCCGAGGAGCTGGGGCGAACGTCGGTTTCCGCGATGGGCGCGCCGCGAGATGTGCGCCTCGCCTCGGCTGTCGGACCCGAAACGGGACAGTGAAAATCGAATTTCCTTTAATGACGGCGCTGTCAGAAGCGGCTGCTCCTATAACGACCCGGCGCCCGCTTTACAAGTCCGAGGAGCAGCGTTAACGGAGTGGGTTAATTTGAGCCTGATCATCGTTAGTGACAACGTCTAGCGCCTGTCGTCTTTGTATTTTTATCCGCCCATTTGTGCACGGCTGGGAATGTGTATACATAGATATATTTTTGAGCACCATTTTTACAACAACAGCGGCCGGGGGAAATATTTCTATTTGCATACGCGCTAAATAATTTTAATGAGTTCAGGAGATGCTTAGGTCTGTTGTGTCTTTAAAAAAAATATTACTCACTGCTCAGCTACAACTGATAGCCTGCCTTCGGTGGTGCCAAGTGTTATGCAAAAAGATTACGAAAGAGGGAACATCTTCTGCAGTTATTTGTTTCTAGTTTCTGCAACTTTGCCTCCTGTTTTGTGCGTCCTTACCTGGCGTTAATGTATACGTGAGTGAATGCGCCACTCAGTTAATGACTATCGGAAAGTTGTCATATGCAGCACCTAGAGCTTAGTTTAGAGATTTCTTCACGTTTAACGAGCACTGTACGCATTATTGAGTTGAGTTGAGGTGTTGAATGCTACAGGTGGGGTTAGCCTTGCTTTATCTGCCGGCAATTGCTCCACCGTAGCGTCCCTTCTATATTAACAATGTCCTGAAGCCTGTGGCATCTACCCCGCTATGCGCGCAGTCTCTCATAATAGCACGCATTCTCTCCCGCAGTCACCATCTATGCACACAGTCACTCCACACAGTCCACATCACAGTCCACTCCAGAAGACACCATCTATAACTATCTATACTCACGCATTATTAACTTCGAAGGTCTCTGTTATTTCATAACAAGGACTGAAAATTCCAGGACCTGGCCAGTATGCATGCGACTATTATCAGAATTACTGGAATTGGATTTACCAATTATTCCCTCATTTTGGTTTGCGACAAACGCAAAAGTGGGGCGCTTAAGGAAAATAAATACTTCGCTTTTGCAGCAAAAGTTAGAAGCGACAAAAACACTGGAAGTAGGCGCTCGAAGAAAATTAGAAAGAGCGTACGACGCGTGCATGGTGTACAGAAATTATCAGAACGTACTCAACTGCGAACGTGCTCATCTTCGCTAAGAGCACGGTCCGGACAGAACTAATGGTATGTATTTTATGTAAGCTGCTATTCTAACGTATTCAACAGCTAGCACTAGGCATGTCAAAGCACATTCGCTTAACTCATAAGCGCCGATGCACTGGACTGCGAGCAAAGTGAGTATACGAAGCTAAGAACAATATGTGTGTGCGGATTAGAACTGGTCAAAAGCCTGACGAAATCTGTACAATTGCTCAACCAAACCTTGCATTTAATATCGTTAACCTGAGCTCAGTGTTTTTGCTATGGATAGTTCGTGCTCTAAAGATCACATAATGCCGACTGCTGACGATGCTATAGGCCTCAAACACGTTCCACATACGTAAACGACGTATGAAAAACACTCTCTATAATAAATATTAAAAGGACGGTCATATGGGAGGTACGCAGTGGTACCTGGGAGACACCGCACGCTGATAAGCTCTGTGCACAGAAAGAGGAAGAAAGGGCAAATATGGGGGGAAATGTGGCCAGGGTTGTTGCAAATGCGACAAAGACTGCCTCACCGTAGAAAGTTTTCTGGAAAAAAAAATGAAAGATTAAAAAAAAACTTTGTGAAGTCTTCCGGAAACCATACGTGAAAAAGTGGGCGAATTATGCGCTCTCAGAGAGAGCACATCATGAAAAGAACTTCGAGGATGGCGCAAACGGTGGGATCGATATGCTGTATCGGTATAGTACACCGATACGTAAAATGAGCCACTGGTAATTTCAGAATAAGCAACAATCGTTTTATTGCAAACGTTTTATACTTTTTCAAGACACTCCCTAAATATCGAGTACTAGATACGAGTGATATCCTGTGAGCTGCCCATACCGCGAAGGGACTGCAAGAATGAGTGAGCCAATTAACTGCAGAGCTGTAACTAAAGAGAGGGAACAGAATGCAGTAATTTTGACGGAAAAGCTTTTAAAGCGGCCTAATAAAATAACAAAAAACGAATATGACCGGACGTCTACTTATAATTTTCTGAGTGGGTGGGCTCTGCAAATGGAGTGGTACACTTTGGCATTAGTCAAAACACATACATGATCATTCAGCGCACCGAGAACATTGTGCACGTGCTTTCGAGTTCTTAACTATTTATGGCCTAATACTGGCGCGGAAAAAATGAGACATTGAAAATGAACATAAGCCAAGTTTTGACTAGGGTAATTGCTTATACCTTTCGTCGTCACTTCTCGTCCCGTAGATTACCCTTTGATCACGCGGATAATACTAATTCAAGGAGATAGGGACTACTAATTAGAATTCTCATAAGTACAGCTGCACGACTACGAAGAAAAACTACACATATTTCTCAGAATCTTCATTAACGAAATCTGCACATTTTAAAAAAAATCTACAAAATGCATTGGGCAATTTATTTATTGGCCACAGCAACACTGCCTACTGTGAGGGCTCAGTAGGGGCTCTAAATCAATTTCGACTTCCCGTGGGGCTCTTTAATGTGTCGAAAAATCTCACTACATGGGCGTTTTTTTCTGTGTTTTGTCTCCATCGGAGTGCAGCCAACGCGACCGGGATCAAACTCATGACTTCGGGCTCAGCAGCCAAACGCTATAACGCTGAGCGACCTCAGTGGATGGTGATGACATTGATCATGATACACTTCTACCGGCATTACTACTATCATTACTGCTGCTACCAGTACTACTAATAATTAATAATAAAATCCAGCTTACGCTCGATGGATCATTACAACCAAACCTATTCCATACGCATGTGCTCGCCCGTTCGCGCGGCGATCGAGCACCCGTCTTCGATTTCTCAGCGATGCATAGCATCGCTACACTGGACCGGGGTAAAGAAAGAGTGCTCACACATTTCTCATCGTACGGGTGTCCTACGCCGCTGCCAACAGTTTGCAAGGCTCACCTTTATACTCTCCGAGGCGAATGTCGCCGTTGATGACATCATGCGCCTCGCCGTTCTTCTTTATTTGACGAATGCACTGCCCGCTCAAAGGTGCTGAGGCGCAATGAAGAAAAGAAAAGAATAAATGAAAGCTAGAGAAAGACGGTGGGGCCAAGCCAGAAAATAGACAACGCTGTACTGATCACCGAATACCAGCCAAATTCAGACACCCCGAGAGGCCTCGGGAGCGCGGCGGTGCGCTTGGCGCTGCACGGAAGGCCTGGAACAGCCTTTGTGGTCGTGTCATTGGCAGCGACCTCGGAGTGAAAAACGACGACCTGGCGCTCCTCTCTTTCCCTTCGTGCGTGCGGTCCTTCATTTTTTTTTCTTTCTCTTCCTTCATTATTCCCTCCGATCCCCAAAATAAGCCTCTCTTCCCGACTACAGTCAGCTCACTAAGAGAAAGGACGATATGCAGGAACAAAAAAAGAAAAGAAAAAAGGAGCGCTACATATATGCGTATGTATAAACAGAGATATATATATATATATATATATATATATATATATATATACATCGAACACGCGCTCCCCTAAAAAAAGACAGCGGAAAGAGCAAGAGCTGAGCAGGGACGTGGTCTCCTGGTGGTTCGAAGCTGTAAATCAAAAGCGGAGCCAGATCCACATTGCTAAATGGAGCGGGCATACCGCCGGGCAGACTGCGTGCATACAAGCAGCGGTGCAGGCAGGAACAGAGGGCGCTGCTTGCGGGGATACAGCGTGGAGGACCTGCCTGATGCGCTTGTACGGTCGGGCTGCGTTGTGAGGTTCTCTCGCGGCGACCACCGTACTTGTGGAGCTGCATACGTGGAGGGGTGCTCAACTCTGCTGCAGCACTTTCTCCATTACCCTATTGGATCGCATAGAGGTTCCGACGACGCGCCGCGAGCTTTGCTCATATTATGCACTCGTGCTTGGGGGGATTTGTTAACATGGGACGCGCTTTTGCATGTCTTGGCCAAATAATAATGCCCCCGGACCCGCTAGCATAAGCTGCCGTGTCCGTTGCAGGTGTGGTGTCATAGTAGTGCTTTCAAAAGTCATTGCATAGGCATGTTCATGTATATAACGGATGGGTCGCAGGGCTGCACTTTGCGTATCCCGGCTTTCTACATGATGAATACAATTCGAAAGGCTACTTTTCGTACTGTGAAAAGCATCACCAGCTCAACACTCATTAAAAAGGGGGGCAATAAAGTGGCAGTAAGTGCAGCAGTTACTCTTACTGCGCTTTGCTGCCTTTTTACTAAATACATACTGCCCTCCTAAACGTAATTAGTAAAAGTCGGCACTTCCTACCTTTTCACTTCCTGTGGTTGCCAGTTAGTATCTGGGAAGTTACCGTTCCTACAACCCTGCAATAAAGTCGTAGAAGATAATTGCCACAGACAGTTGCGTGAATGAAATGGGTTTGTAATTAAACATTTCTGCTGCTTTGTGTGGTTAGGTAGACTAACCTGTTTCTGCAATCGAAAATTCATAATTAAGGCTGGTACCTTACCTCAACGGTTAAGAGCCACTAGCCCATAAATGAGAGGAAAATTTACGGAGTATTAAAGGCGGAGAAAGATTTACTCGCGCAACGCGCAGTGCGTGTGCCGCGCTTGTTTGACTCTTTCGGATATGTGCTTTTCTTGCATCCTTAACCTTTGTGTGTGTCCAGTAGGGTTGTTTGATGCCGTCGCCTCGCATGATTTGTACACGTAATGCACAATATGTCAAAGCCAAAGCGTGTGTGATTTACCTGCAGCACACCCTAGCAGTTCTCACAGGTGTCGGGCACTAGCTAGCATTGAACATGGTTTTTTTTTTCTCCCAGTGTGTGCACAAATTTAACAAGCCAAGCCAATACACCGTTCTAGAACCTATAGTAACATATGCAAAAACGGTTTCTACCCATTTTCTTAGTAAGTACTACTACCTTTTTATTCATGACTGTACTGCTCTTCACTAGCTTCTTAAGGTAGTAGCTTGCACTAGTTCTACTTTTATTACCTCCAGTTAGGAAGTTAATGGTCTGTGTGACAATATGTGGTCAGTAGTTACTTAATGAATTCTCTTGCCTTCTTCTTAAGAGTGAATTACAGCCCATAACACCCGATGACTGGATCTTCGCGCTCCAGCATGCAGTATACAAACACCTTTTTAATAGTTTTCTGGGTGCACACCGACAAATTTGAGCTGTGAACGTTGCTGTAACCCAGCAATTATCGGCATTAATTAATATTTTTTCATCAGCCTACTGCACCACTTCATTCTGTCCCAGCTGTGAGTGGCTATACTAATGCAGTTTGCTGCAATACATAAACTACCGGCAGGAAAAGTGTACGGGATTCGGATGAGCTCTTCCACCGAGGGCGAAAAGAGACTCCGACAACTCTCTTCACCTGTAAGCTGTAGGACGGCAGGCTCATGATAATGACGTTAACAGGTCTCCACTTTGCGCCAAACATAGCAAAAGTATGTGAGCAAAGCTCACAGTGTTTGAAGCAGCTTGCACATTGTGCCTGCACATAAACAGAACAGTATAGCACTTGATGGGCTTCTTCGTTCTATTTTTACTTTAAAGGGCTGCAATTTTGGGGGGTTTTCCACGCAAGCCTCTGTTGACAGCATACGCTTGCCGCGAGGGCGGAAAAACAGTGGAGAAAAAAAAATGCAGCAAAGTCGACGAATAAAGAAAACACGGCGCAAGTCTGTGTTAAGCGTAACGGCGTTTATATCTAAAGCTCTTACTCCCATTGTGCCGTTATGCTTCTTTTTCTCGCGAATAAAACGTGTTTTCCGCAGGTCAATGAAACACTACGGCGTTTTCAATGATCCTTCTCTTCTATTGGAACGCCATGCAAAAAGTATCAATACAAGGGATTTAAAGTCCATTATGCTGATGTTGTGTCTTTGAAGACGGATGAATTATTTCGGGTTTTTTGTCTGCGCGATATTTTTCTTTTTCCTTTTCTTGCCCAAGCAGTGAGAAAGCTCTCTCACTGAGCAAGATTTGGGATGTTCATGGGGTCAATAACTACTTTCCGTGTACGATAACTTGCGCAGCTCATGATGGAAAGGAAACTGACCGATGTGAACAGCTGCTTTTGCTCTGTGTGTGCTGCTCTCTCGTCTGCTTTTCTCGAGCTTGCGCGCCACGGAATCAGCCGAATATTTTTTGTCTTTTCGATGGTTTTTTACGCAGGCGCCTCGTCACCCTGCTGCATTGTCAACCGTGACTTTCTTCATGCCTGGAATATGGATAAATCGTCAGTGAGTGCTGTTGGTCGGTGCATGCCCGCAGCAAGAGGCTGGGCTGTTTTTACCCTGACCATATGGGACGTCGCGCTCGCAATAATTAGCGCATCTGCGAACGTTGCCATTTTTGCAGGCAAAATTCGCAGGCAGAGAGAAGCAGGCAGCAATAATTCACTAATTCTGAATTTCCAAGGCATTAAAGAAATTTGTCCAGGAGCAAGTTAAGCGCACAACTAACAGCCGACAGTACAGGAAAAGAACACGCAAGCTAATGGGCGATGTCTTCACCATATACGCGTTCTCGGCACCTTTTTCTTGCTAGTCGGAAGGCCAATAAACGCCTTATCCTGTCCACTTCACGTGAGACACCTGGCGAATGGATTTATAGCTTAACAAGTTTCGTTTAATCGCCTTTAGTCTGCGAAGCTGGTCATCCAGGTATATAAGATTCGTACAGGCTTGGAATTTCTTTTCCATTGCAGTCTATTGGTATGTGCTGACCAGCTGGCGTATAATGTTGTCTGTTCAATATAATACTTGCAATGAATTAGGAAAGACTTCAGCTGTCTGAACACAATTACAAATGTTTGAGAACAAAACATTTTTTGTCAATATTTGTTCCAGATGGCTAAAAATTTCACATTATAGAGATCTTTGCCAGTGTTTTTTTTTTTCAATGTGCTGCTCATGTTCCCCTATCCTGCTTTGTTCAGTTTTTACAAGTCATGCATTTAAAATATGGAGATGTTTTCGTGCACCTATTTCTTGTCAGTATATACATACGACAGAACTGCGAAATATCCCGTTTTGTTGAACATGATTCTTTTTATGCACTCAGAGAAAATCATGCCTTGTAAAAAATTTCAGAGTTAAAAAGAGCACTCTTTAGAATGTTTCTTTTTGATGAGACTGCAATGACAGACCAAAATTTGAATGCTATTCACAACTATAAATTGTAATAAAAAGCATTATGGCCGCATTCTGCAGACAGTATAAAACATATCCGTACCAAATATGATTGCGATGCGACAAGCATTAGTGTAAGAATGCGGTCCAAAAGCAATGAGGTCACATGAAAATGATAAACGAAGGAAAATGTGCTCCAAGGTATTCGAAGAGACGGAGTGGTGGTGCAGCTACTGGGGAAAGGAAAACGTTAGTTTCGAATTTATTTTTTTGAGCGACAAAACTGCTGCAGGACGCATCTGAAAGAATAAGGCTTGCTCTGTACGGTTTGTGTGGCCAGCTTGAACACTGAGACGTAGGGGGACGCACAGTACACATTGGCGTTTTTTTTTAACAGGAACTTCCAGCGAACAAGAAAGGTACTATAAGTTTTAATGTTCAAGAAGCTGACCGTACAAATGGAATCACACCAACTAGCCCGGAGGAATGCCATTCTACAGTTACTCTGCCCACCTGCACAGCCGAAATGGCGGGAAACGCCGCTATTCATATTTATTACCGTCGTGAACGTGTAGTTAAGTTCTGCCCATCTTTCGGTCACTTAATTGGCGTGTTTGCATCGAAGTTTTTATTAATTTCGCTTCTACATTCGACGCTTGTATTGTTGTACATGAAAAAGGAAGGCTTACACATAATAAAATTAGAAAAAGGCACAAGTGCTAATTTAAGAGAAAAATTGCCGATGCTTAAAGAGGGGTGCCACTGCTGAGAGTTTAGTGAGGAAAAAAATCGGAAGTTATGCTTCCGACAGCGGGGCACTGCGCCATGTAGTTGCACGTGCCGAACAGTTCGACCATACAGGAAAATGTAGGTGGGATGGATTTGAGCGTCTAGGTGCACTTTGCGCGTCAAAGAAATTGCTAACCACGAGCATTCTTGAATGGCTGCCGGCACGTTGCATCCAAGCTTGGCGTCGACCGCGGCGGGCACTCTTGCACAAAATTCATATCGTACAGAAAGCTCCGTTCTGACGTTTTATCATCTGAGACGTCCGCGTTATTATTCACATTTATTTATTCATGCATTTCCGAGACAGTATACCTGCACTCCCACATGGAGATCGAAGGCAACGTCCTTAATGCTGGTTCATTTGTCCATAGTCCGACCATATCCCTTCTGTCGCAGTCCAGTAGAGAAACCAATGGCGAGCTCACTTGGAGTCTTTTGTGCAGTCCCGAGCTTCCCTAGCAAAGTCTCTCAACGAAAAGGGGACAGAGCTGTGGGGAAAACAGCTGAGATCAGTGGAAAGAAAGGTACATCGGGGAGCGATTGACAAAGAAAAAAGGAGAGAGGGACGGGCCCCCTGCCTCGCGAAGAGTATAAAAGAACGCGCCTGCTCCTTTGTAGGTGGTTTCAGAGACGGCGCAGGCAAATAGAGAGGGCACGCTATTGGGAAAGTTCTCCTCTAATCCTCCTCAGTCTCGGAGCGTCTATAAAGCCCGGAGCCCGAAACAAGACATCTCCTTATTTATACAGGTCCTCCAGGGCGAGGGGTTCATCCACGCCATTCCTGTCACGTCAGGAGCGAGGAGGGCCGCAGCCGGCCAACCACTCGAATATATTACTCCCTAAAACAGCGCTCGGCCCGGAGGGAAAGCGCCGACTTCCCCGCTCGCTCCTGGCCGCCACTTTATTTATACGGAATGCCCGACACACCTCGTACGATGTCTCCGTGTCCGAGTCTAAGTCGCAAAATCCGGCGGCGCTTGCATAAAGCGGGGCGCTGTAGCCGACGTCGCGCTTGCCAACTGGGCCGGAATCGGCGATCGCGGGTAACATATGGCTGCTCTTCATGGCTCCGGCGAAACAAAAGGCGGCCGCCGACTTTTACGCGCGGACCGTGTTTCCCGTCCGGCCGGGAGTCTGCTTTGCATTTTACGCTTTCCGGCGCGCTCTCGTGTTTGTCCAATGGCGTGTAAGCGCGCGCCGGCGGGATTCGGCGCTCCGAGGCGCCGCCTGGCGCCGGAAACTGCGCGCTATCGGCCCAAAGAGTTGGTCCGCGGCGCACCTTAATCCAGCGGCTCCCTATTTCCCGGGGACTTTAATGTTTTTACAGGGGCGGCCCCTTTCTACCCCTTTTGATAAATGAGTTGGCGCGCGGAATCTGGCGCAACCGGCGGCGCGCGCGGTAATGGCGGCGGCGCCGCGCTTATTCATGAGTCGCCGAGCTGTTTTACATGAGCGAGCCAAGGCGCCAGAGGGGGAGACATAAGAGGGATTTCCGGGAGTCGATTGCGAACGCGGCCCAATGTCAAGATGTATGTTTGCGCGTATCGGAGGAAAGCTGCCGTGAAATGAGCCGGGGAGAGTTTAATTTTATTCCTCTAAAGCGCCCTCGAAAAGCGATCGGCCCGGGGGCGCGCGTAGTTTAACGCCGCGGACCCCGACTCGGCGCCGAAACAAAGAGGGATCCGGCCAGAATCGATGGCCCCAGGTCGATGCCGCCGCTGCAGCCGGCGCGATCAGTGCGCGCACAGTGCGCTCGCGGGGCGCCAAATTATCTCGCACGTTCCGCCCCTGCACAGGCACGCGCCAAAACGGCTTCGAAAAGTGGCCAACGGCCGCGCGTCGCTTAAATTTCCTGCCCCGGGCGCGCCTGTGCAGGCCTTGTCTACGTATACTTAAAAGAACGCTTCGGATAGTCTCTTTTTATACTCTGTCGCCCACTGAAGTTCGGAGCTTTCAGCAGGTAGTGCGACGTATTAAAAAAAGAAACTGAAGCGAAATTTCATCTTTTCGTAAGGGTATCAGGCAAGGCTTTTTGGAAACCGACATTCCTACATAAACACACTGCTATACGCATGGACGGAACGAAGCTGCAGCGACTGCCAAGCGTGCGGCTTTGGTACATTTTTGATGCGTTGATGTGCGCACTTAACTTTCAAGTAAGCGCACTTGAAATGTGCTGCATAGTTTGTCCAGTAGGCACGCATATGGGTATACTCAGCAAATGCTGACAGCCATTTAGAAATTTAGGGAAATCGAACAAATACAAGCTCTGTTTTATTGGTGGTTCCAGGCACGTATCCAAGCGGACCCGAAAGCCCCCTCCCCTAATCAAGTTCCCCCTGCCCCGTTCTCTGGACAGTGTCCAGCCAGCTGCCAGCACCCCCCCCCCCCCCCCCCCGCGCCAGCTAGAAGAAATTATCTTGGGCCCCTCCCGAAAAAAATGGCCATTAATGAATGCTACCAAATTTGCTACGTACAACGAGAACACCGCCTAAAAACAAACAGATGTACATTTGATCGAAAAAGCGGCTTATCTGTTCTTACCGCGCCCATCATAGGTGTACAGGGAAACACGAGTGACTTTTAGCTATGAGTTCTAGAGTCACACTGCATACAAAGGCTTCCGATTATAGTGATTCAGGAAGCGCAAACATGCGACGTCCTATTTATTATCATCGCTAGCTTATGCATGCAGGACTCGACAAGAACTCTAACCTAAAAGTCACTAGTGTTCGCGTGTATACTTGTGATGGACGCTGCAGATATCGTCTCATACGCATCTCCCATCTGACGTACAATTCTCTGCATATAGTGCAGTGTTTTATCTGTCGGCAGCGAATTTTGAAGTTTTGGGATACGTACCGGTGATGATGACGTGACACCTTTATTAAAGAAAGTATGTATGTGTGTGTGTGTGTGGGGGGGGGGGGGGCAAGTCCGTAGTTTGTTTAAAAATATCGCATATAATGTGTGTTTGCACGCTGAGTAATTCTACGCAGCGTACTAAATGAACAACAACAACAACAAAAGAAAGATGAACTCGCACTCGAGACGCGCTTCGCCTTCAATAAAATTAATGCGCTCCAATTTCACTTAGGCTTTAACATTGGTCACTGGCGTGAAAGTCAAAATGCAAGTGAAAATAACGACGATAATAAAGCGCTAGAAATTTGTAATATAGTTCCGGACCAGTACGAACCAAGTTGGTGTGGATAGAAGAGCTGAGACGCCTAGGACTTTCTATGCTTAAGATGATACGAAGAAAGATTTGGGATATGTCATGAAATATATCAGTTGGCCAGGTATGCTAACTTTTATGTGGCAACTGGCGGAGCAACACCGCGCGGACATCAGCAGCACTAACCTGCCCTACACGAAAGGCATATCGGCATCTTTTGGGTTGATTTGTACGGAATGGGCCCCGCTTGGAACCAAGGCATTTTTGGAAACGCGGCGAAGTGCTTGCATTCGCCTGACTCGCTGCCTGGACTGCCTCTGCACGCGTTCAGCTTGGGAGATTATGATTAGCGTGTTTCATCCGTACGAACAGCATGTGCCCCGATTCATCACGCTACTGTGCAATTTCTCGGTGTCCCCCCCCCCCCCCCCCTTTTTTTTTAATTCTTTTCCTGGATGCGGCTCAGAGCTCGATACAAAAGGAAGATTGCTTGGCGTTGTCATGTCACAGCCAACATTGCCCCATTTGCACCGTAATTGTTTCATACGAGTGTATAGTTCGCGTGCAAGAATCCTGCTAGTGCTGCATTATGCACAGGTGTACCTATGAGGCCGAATATTGGAGGCCAGCGAAAAAGACAAGAAACGATATTGTGGACCCTGCTGCAAATGCTGTAAAGGAAAATAGCGGGAAAAGACAGAAAGCAAGCAGCATGAACTAGAAGCGAGATGGCATTGCCACTTACACTGAAGTTACGAAGTAGACCTGGTCAGGGTACGTAATGCGTGGAACACATAACCTATGGTCTCCGGGTGACTTAGTGGACGCCAAGAGAATTATCAACTTATATTCGAGGGTGGCGGAGGATCAAATGGTGTGATAAGGTTCGGATATTTTCTGGGACTTATGATATATCCGCGCGATGCTGCAGAGCCACTCCAAGAGGCCTTGGCCCTCAATACGGCGCAGCATGTTTTCTTTATTCGTTACATGGTGCGCCGTAAAAAAGCGTGATAAGCTCATTGCAGCTCGATAATGCTATTTACGAGAGATTGTGATAGGTGTAAATATTTCGCCGATATTTTAGAGCGCACATACTATAAAACTGCTTTCCCACACGGAATATGCCGTGGCTGCCAGAGAGGACACAGCCGCTTAACAGTTGTTCAGCGGCAGGAACGAGCCCCTTCAACGCGCACTCGCAATCCGGATCACTTCTAATTTCCGCAAATATACGCGCACTCCCGTCTAAGTCTCTTCCCCGTGTTCTGGCGCTACCGGAAATCCAAGTTCTCGGTCTCCACGACGCGCGAGGGAGAACAAGAACAGGGCCGCATAATAATCGCATCGCACCACGCGATTCTGCACCGCGGGCGGCGTGAGTGGCAAAAAGCCCGCGCGAAATAAAACCCGCGAGATCTGAGCCGACAGCGAAGGGAGGGGGGATCAGGAGGGGCAGCAAGCACAACCAAACCGGGACCCGCGACGTCGGCGGCAGCAGCAGCACCGCGGTATATAGCGGCGTTCGAGGGAGGAGGCGCGCGGAATGAACAAGGGGTCCGTATCGAAGAGATCCGCGAGCTTTTCACACCTGTCTTGCGCAAGGAGCGCGGTCCCTCGGCAGCTCCGCGGTGGAGTATTAACTCAATTCTTTAATTAAAGCCTCGTGCCACGCTGCTCCATGCATGAGCGGCGGCGGCGCGGGACCCTATAGCCGCACTCTCGCCTTTTTATCAGCGCTTTCTCCTTCTTGCCCGGCTGGCCACGCATATGCGTGCTGTTCGCTTCTCTTTGTAATACGGTCTGTGCGCACACCACTCCCCCCTCGCTCGCCAGTCCTGCTGCCTGCCCCAACCAGCCGACTTGTGCGGAGTGTATGTACTCTCGCACTCCCTGCAGGGCTCGATTCGTCTCCCGAGCCAGAGCGCGAGGCTCGCGGTCCAGCCTGCGCGCCCGAATAAATCCCGGCCGGTGTTCATTAGCGGAATTTATTCCAACAGATTGTCTCGCCATTGTCAGCCCTCGGCCGAGCATGGCTGGAGGAAAGCCGCGCGCGCGGACACAGTGCCGGAATCGCAGCCCGGCCACGGGAAGGGACAAAAAAAAAAGATGGTAAAAGTAGTAACACGCGAGGCTGTAGATCGTGGCGACTGCCAACGGCCCCGAATCGGAGAAGAGGATCTCAACTCGGCGAATTATCGCCTCCGAAGGAGAGGAAGCCGGGAGAAAGGACAAAGTCCTCCGCGGGGGTTACATAATAGGATTTGCTGCGCGATTGTTTATTGAGGGAAAATTGAAAGCCTTAACGCAGCGGCGGCAAATTAGAACAAATCTTAATGCGCCAAATGCGATTCTTCGCCGCCGTCTTTTGTGCCCTAAGCGCCGCTTCTCGCCTTTCTTTGCACCCCTATATACTCGTTTCAATTTCATTCTCGATGGGACTCTGTTTTCAGCTCTTCTTTTTTTTTTCTCTCTGATGCTGTTGCTATTACCCGTTCGTCTAATACCTATAAGTGCTTCTTGCTTCAAAATTTGATGAGTGTCACCTCGGAGCAATAATTTGATGAAAAAGCGTCGCAAGAGCGTGCCAGAACGGAGGTCGGCAAGAGTGAAAAAGAAGCTTGATGCCTTCACCTTGTTTACCTGGCAACGGCGCGGATTCACTAATCATGTCCCTGTTAGAATTAAGAACTTCGTATTGATAAAATTTCACGCCTTGATGCTGCAGTCACATGAAGGCAGACGTGCGAGTATAGAATCAACGCGTGTTATGTGTCAACCTCTGAAAACATTGGCGAAATATTTAGGCGCAATCGCGCTCAAACTTTCAGCGCTCCGATGTTTCAAGAGCACTCGCACACAAATACAGGATTGAGAGCAAGGTAGTTAAGCAATGCTTAAGTACTGACACCCCCGACACTTATTCAAAACAACAACAAAAAAGAATAGAAGAACAGAAGATGGTGGTTAAGGCGGCCTAGAGTGTACGCATCAAAAGAATAATAATAATAATAAACGGCTTCGCGTATATGCTAAGCTTGCATCCGACTAGGAACTGACTCTGATAGCGCGCTGACTCCAATGCTATACCTCCAATCCATCACGCGCAGTACAAAACGTCTTTGATGCTGGCAGCGCCAGATTGAAAACAGACTTGGATAAAAGCAATATGCCAGCGCCCAGATTCGAATCTCAGCTCAGAAGATACAAATTGGAAGCTCTCTTTCTGACAGTGCTGCATTATTACGTTTTTATCCTTAGCAGTAAAAACGCCATAAAATAGCCAACAAGGTTCGTCATCGGGGACACGTATGTTGGAAAAAGCATGCACCGCCATCTTAGGATGGACGAAGAAGGAATAGCTGTGCATACTACAACGGCATTCGGCGCAGCTTCTCGCGTTTCTTTTTTTTTCAGTATATGCATAGCTTAGTGCGCGACAACAGACATCCTAGAAACCACATAAAGCACAAAGCGCCACTCGCACACTGTGTCTAAATTGAATTGTTTTCCTTTCTCTATTTCTCGTTTTGAACCAATTCAGCCGTCCACTAAACGAAAGTAAGGAGAATCAGACCTCCGCCGCCCACCCTTAGAAGACAGCAGCTGGTGCTGTGCGGCTCCCTACAAGCTATGTAAGGGAACAATTTTGCCGAAGTTAAAGCAGTGCCTTACACGAGTGTTGAACACACCGCATCCTCGGAGAAAGGAGGAGGCGACTTGTGTCACTCTGTAGCACCTCGTCTAGAATTCCGCACTGGATGCACGGCAATCACAAGGGAATCTCAAGCAGAGCGTGCCGGTTCCGACACCAGAGGGACAGGCGAGCATCCCGCCTGGTGCTGGGGCCGCGGCGTGGACCATTAGCGCGTGGACTGGGAGCGTGCGCCTGGTCAACGACCTTCCGCCCCTTCTCCGAGTTGGTCCCGGCTGAGCGTCGAGCAAACACCAAACATCTGTCGCCCTGCAGATCGCAATGAGGGTGCCCCACGTTGTCGGGCATCATCATAATTCGTTTCAACGGTCGTCGTCGCCTCTTCGCTCGCGTCTCCGCTTTTGCAAGGCGCCATGTTTCCTTCTTTTTCTCCCTGTCTCGGCTGCCGCATCCCTCTCGCGTCTCCTCTTCTTCCTCGTCCTTCTTCTCCCCGACTTCGAAACCGACCGATCCCCAAAACGAAGTGTTCCACAACGTGGCCAACCAGCGTTCGGCGAAACTTGGGCTTCCCTCCTCGCCCCCCTCAGCACGCCAGATTGGAAAAGAAAGAAAGCGCCCGGAGACGTTGCATGAAAAGGGAATTTTTGTCAATCACCGGCAAGAAGCAGATGGCGAGGGCGCCCCGCGGAGGAGCGGGACGCAAACGAGATCAGAGGAGAGAAGCTCGGCCCCGCCCCGCCGCCGTCTTGGCCCAATGGCGTCACGGCGCGGACCCGCCCCTCGACTTCTCCCTCGCCGCCCCTTCCCCTCCAAGGACCCGCGGGGCGAGGAGGGCAAGGCGCCAAACAAAGAAAGCGGCCCGAAGCGCGCGCGCGCACCGCCGGCTGCGGCGGATCCGGCGCACTCGCGACCAGCGCTCTGCGAGAGCGAAGCGCGCACTTGGGCGCTGCCCCGGCGCCGCCACACGCCCACGCTGCAGTCGGCCGAAGTGAAACGTGGTAAGGCCAGTTTGCCACCGCCTCCCCTCTCTCTTATTCCCTCCTTCCTTTTTCTTTTCGTTCGTTCTCTCATCGCGTAATAAACGCAAAGCTGGACAACAACGCTGCGTCCCGCCAAGACACCAGCCTTTGTTGTCTGCCTTTGCACATTCGCACCTTGCTCTCTTGCGTCTGTCCTTTGTCCTGCCCGAGTGCCGCGTTGCTCGCCTCGAGCGCGATCTCGCCGGGGAGAACGTCGTGCCATGGAAGTACACTTGGAACGCTCAGCGCGGTGGAAAAACACCGAAACAGAAGCTCAGATGGTGCGGCCGAACGCGAAAAGTATCCTGCAGTCGGCGACTTGTCCGTTCAGTAGTGACGTAGTAAACAAGTTAGGGCTTACTGGTGCAAAAAAACCAGTTGTCAGATGTTTTAATCTGCCTTAAAGTTTATGTAAATATCCTGACAACGGATGCTAAGTGTTGATCCCTGCCGTGGGGTCCAGCTGATTCATATTATCCGTCGAATATTATCATTACACTCTATACCAACAACAAAAAAAATGAAAAGAAAAGGGGTGGGCGGCGCAGAGCAAGGCACTTTCATACAAAAGCAGCAAAAAAACAAAACACTCATCCTACTCACACCGATTTGGAGGTACAAGTCATCCGTTTCGCTATACCGGACCGTTGGCGTATTATACAAGATTTTGTACGATGGTTCCATTTCGCATTTTTTTTTATATCGCATTAGGAGGGGCGTATTATATATACGTCGACGGGCAACTGCTCTGCTCTCAGAAAGTTCCCGTAGTAGTTAGCGCCTGGCAGCCGGAAAAACGTCGTCCTTTGTGCCTGACCCGCAGAGGCGGAGGCGGCGGTCCACACTTCAATGCAAAAGGCGGTGAATCCAGAGGCGAGAGATTTGCCTCCGCACTCGTCTCGGGAGCCGCGCGCGTTGGCATGAATGGAACAAGCGTCGTCAAATTTCGCCGTGGGGCGCATCTGCGCTGGGCTGCGCTCATTTGCAAGCAGTATTAACGACGCTGTGATCCGCTGCAGAGAGAGAAGGCGTGCGCGCGCGCCGACATCTGCGGCGGTCGGCTTGACTCAGCGCGCGCTGACAGTCGGCAAGCAATTTCTGCCGGGACATGTCCAGGGAGGAGATGCCGGCGCGCGCAGGGCTTGTCAGCGCGCCGCGCGCTGCCGCCGGCTCGTGTTCCTTCAAAGGGTGAATATGCAAATCCCAGCGGCGCCCGCATGTTGGATTCGGTTCGGAAGATTTGATTTCCAGGAAAGGGAAGCCCCCTGACTTCCCCCGTCGTTTACACGGGGCGGTATATACACTGGGCGCGCTGGGCTGTAATATGCGCGCGCGGCCGCCGGCTCGCCTCTCCTCTGGGCCGAGTCGATCGCATATGCATGGTCGTCTCGCTGAGCCGCTGCTGCCCGGCTTCGGCAGTGATGCACCGCGCGACACCGCCGAGCATTGCCGACTCGAGGCTTCGTCTTCGCGACACTGTGCCCGGTCTTCTCGGAGCACCCCTTCGCGGGACGAAGGAACAAATGCTTTTGGTGCGAGCGTATACACGCTGCTATCGAGGCCAACTTTGTCTGAAGGCTTGTCAAGAAGCCCCGTGCTTCCAGAACGAATAAGATTGGGCGACAGTGCTAGTTATGCACACGATTCCACGGAAGCGCTTCGTTCGATAACGCTCAATCGCTGCTGCCACCGGCTCTATTATAACAAATAAAGGAAGCGCCGACAGAATCCAAGAACTCGTAGGTAGACTACCTCTATGACTTGGATGCAGGTTTTTACTCTAAGAAAGGACTAGAAGATTTTTGTGGAGGCACTGTTTGTGAGTTCCACCACACCCATGGCGCCTCTTAATTCGCAGAGCCACTTTTATAACCAGCGGAAGTGTGTTAAAGGTGCTTAGTAGTTGGGCGAGACGCATTCCCGCGTAACAAATTCTCTGTTTCGCTTCGAGTCCTGTTTGGCACACTAAGAAAAACATGCAGCTGTTCTTTTCATCTACTTTACAAGTATAATCGCCGTTCTACTGACATTAAAGTTCGAGCGAAGTAGGTATAGGCATATATTTCTGCGCATGAAGGTTTGGGAGCCAGTGCAGATGACGAAGCATTGGTACTGCACTCCTGATAGTTGTTTCATTGTGCTGAACTGAAGCAGGACCAAATATATAAAAAAAAATTATGCAGATGGTAATACTTCAATAGACAGACGTGAACTGAAACGAGGTTTAAACAAATTCGGCATACCAGGAAAAACCAAATTTTTTATTGCGTAGAACGACTTATAAAAGAATATCAGGTAACACTCACGTGCAGGTTCCGTACAGTCATGTTGCAAGCTGTCAGTAAGTTATGAATAAATAAATAGCAAACATGACAATGGTTCGCAAAATGTTAAGTAAAAATCTGTGCGACTGATTAGAGCAGTTATCTGAGGCCACTATTATTAAATTTCGCCGAAAATTGCTGTAATGAACCGTAAGGCGTGGAAATTGCTTTTTATTTTTTTAACATATACATCGCCCTTGTTTATAGCATGGCACGGTCTGTTTATTCGATTGTTTAAAGTTACGACGGCCAAGACGCAATGGTTTGTAATAGAATTTTTTTTTTTTTTTTTGCTGCATGCCTTGTAAAAGAAAAGGGGGGGGGGGTGTCTGGGGCTCCCCCATGTGATTTCAGATCACTTTCTATCCGGAACTACCCACATCTATAATGTAAATAAACGACTTGACTTTTGTTGAAAATGAATATGCAATATTAAAATGTTACCGCATCAGAAGTCAAGTTGGAGTTCAAGCACAGGAAAATGTGATGAATTGCTTTTTTTTTACTGGTGGAATCAATGAAAATCGTAGCGCGATGCTATGCACGATGTATTCCAGGTCGTTATATATTTCAAGAATAGTTTCAGTGGACGGCTGATGGGCTGGCATTGCAAAGAACCGTGGTCCCCCCGTTAAGCATACACGAAAGTGCACTAGAAAAACAGTGTCTACATGGTGTCCTTGTTTGCCTTTTACGCTCGAAAAGTCTATGGCTTACAATCTTTACACTTCAGTTTTTATGACAACTCAAGAACAATGCTCTTAAAAAAATCAAAGTCTTGCTACAGATTTGAGGCTTTTGGTGAGGCGTGTTTAAAGAGATGTGTTGCTGTTGCGCACAAAGAAAAATATGAACCGGATGAGATTCTTTTTTTCTTATGGCGACGGCTGCAGATGGAAATTTCTGCGAGCTAAATGGCTTTTTGTTGGGGACCTTAAATTTTGTGAAAGGTAAGTTTCAAATAATCATTATTCACCCTGCTTTGTAAGGCACGTTACTGAATGCTTGAACATTACTTTGCAGCTTATTTGAGATGCGCCCACGAGATACCGAAGCTCAGTGGGCTCACGTGATACAAATGCATGGGGGAAATCACGGAAAGCAGTTTTTCTTCGGTCTGTCTTTTACTCAGGTGAGTGGTTCAAATCATCGTTGTGTACAGAAAGCTGGAAACAAGAGGGAAACTATCGGTTCGAAGACAAGTTGGAAAAGTGATGGTTTTTATTCGGAAAATCACAAAATATTATGTTTGCATATTATAGGAATGTGTATAGATTTCTGGCTTGGCAACAGGCTACCATCTACCCTTCTCATTTACTCTCGGTATTTCTATTAAAGCTCGAGATATAAACTGGTAAGAAATGAGAGCAAAACAAACTTGTGCTCCAAGTCAGTCATCATTAAGCGATAAAATAATTACACCATTAATCTCTCATCTACTAACACTAAAAATTAAAAAAGAAGAAAAATCCTCTATGCTTCTTGGTTTCAGTGACTGTTCGCTTCCTTCATGTTGTGCGCAGCACGTGAGCATGAGCTGATGCGTCTCGGCGGACGTTCGCGTCCGCACAAACCTCGGCCCATCAGCATGTAGCAGCCCGTTCATTGTTTCTGCAGACCTCTAGCTCAGACGTAAACTCAGCACGCTTAGAGTGGCACTCAGATACGCGTTTTCCTCTTTCGACACCGGCAACGCACATGTCATGCTATACATATACGCGTGTCGTTCTTTGAGTGCGCGAGCACCACGCAGACGTGCCGGCAGTATAATTTCTGCTGCGCAGTGGTCCGGTTCATGCGCCTATGTGGACGCTTTATTTCATACTCGCCACGGATCAACATTCCCTCTGGCGACGAGTGAGCCTTCCATGCAACTCGGAGGAGCCATGCGGCAACGTCCTTGACCTCACGCGTCGTACTCGAACGAACAAGAAGGATTAAAGGTGCTTTCACACGATGGAAACAACTCTAAAATGTTCATGGAAAATTGGCGATATAGGTGTACGAGCCAAGAATATTGAGAAAAATCATGGTAAATAAGCCTGTAAGGCTTGAGGGGCAACGAGTTAAGGCTGGAGGTAAAATCACCGTACTGAAGCGCACAAATGCTCAGTGAATGAAATCAAACGTACCGAATGATAACAAGGGCAGCTAAAGCGAGTTGAAATTAAATGAGAAAGGTGTCTATACAAATCTGCTAAACATTCGCAGGACCGTCTTATAGGAGGTGTGTGCACAAAGACAAAAGGCGGGAGCAACATTCCATTGCTCGCTGTTTGCTAATGTTAACGACTGTCTGTGTATAATGCCAGTCAGTGCACTTTGTACTTGAATACAGTAAAATGGGCGATGCTCGATGTCCGCTCACAACGGTGATCAAGGGTGTTATAAAACTGATTCAAAGTAAAAATCGCAGATTGCTCGGGACAATCACGCATTACGAAGACGAAACAGAACATGATGCGCTCATACTGCTGAGTTTATTTCTATCAGGGGGCAACTGCTCATTAGCATCCACCTAAGCGCAGCCATGAAGTTACAAAAAAAAAAACACCGAATTTTTCGCCAACTGCGAGGCTTCCTTGAAAGCTATGTAGCTATCCTTTGTAGCCGCACGATTGCGCTCAGGTGGATGCAAGTGAGTAATTGCTCCCGTGTTGCAAATTTACTCCACCTTGGGGTATTCCGCTAAAACACATCAGGCTATTTTTCTATATCACCCTATTCCTCTCACACACGCACAAATTGTCATTATATGATTTAGGGCTCATTTAGAAAAAGGAAGTGTGCACCACATCACGTGTGAGTACTATATTTTATATGCTGTTCAGGTAAGGGGCGCGTAATCCTTCAATGTTCGAAGAAACTGCCTCCTGTAAAGGAAGTCATGACAATATCATTGGCAATGCATGCATACGTGTTTAACCCCCTATTACTGAGCAGGGGAAACAAAAGATGGATAGCGCTCACACTAGCAGAGTCATGAGATCAGGCATTCACAATCCTTGCTTACTTGACAGAGTACATCTTTAATGCGCTCGAGCTATGTTGTGTACCCCTGTGTAAGTAAGTAAGTTAGAGAGACAAAAGCAAGACACCTTCATCATACTTTGAAGTTCAATAGTAGCCTAGCTGACGGTCTGTTGATTTATTCTATGTCTGATGCTTTTGCTTTTTAAATAGAACAATTAGCAACAAATGGCGAAAATGGCGTTGTCATTTGCTGCGCAAAATGGACTTCGAAACAAGAAGAGGGAAGGGGGAGTGTCGCTGACTTTCGCTCACGGGGGTGCAAATTTGCCACGCGTCTGCTAATTTATTTGCCAACACGTGAAGGAAATTTGCTCTCTTTATCTGAACAGGAAATGGCATACCGCTGAGTGGTACAAAATTCTGATATTGACAAAGTGCGAGTGTCAGCAAATTTCGGCGCAGGAATGGCTGTATATAGCTATTCATCAGCACTGCCGCAATACAGGTCCTTCTTGTTATGGGATGACCGCTGTATTTATCGTGCAAGTAATTTGTAATTCTTCTTGACGCTAATTTCGTCATCGGATAGGAATGCCGCAGTAGACTTAGGCGTACAACAATTTGATATACTTATTACTTGGAACTACAATCCAGTCGGAGCACATGATTAGAAGGCAGCAGCCGGGATCGCATCGGTAGATTCAGTTTTAGCAAGAGAGAGAGAGAGCATAAACGTTTCATTTCTTAGGGCAATGCATCTTTCTTTTGGCTGTAATCCTTAGTTGAGAATCAATCCCATTGGCGGACGCAATGACCTTTTCTCGGTTGGCAGTTTAAACAAGCCTCATTACCTAATTCACAAAGATTTTCGTATCTCATATATGTATACATAACCGGTGCTCTTTAGCGTGTTTTTGCCGCTATGAAAGAAAAAAAGAATATGTTGACAGCGTTATGATAGTGATGCCTGCTAATGTTTCCCTTCATATAAAAAAAGATATAAAGAGAAGAGTGTACGCACCCTTTTGCAGTCACTGACTTTTGAAGGTATCACTCCCTCTTCCATTTGTGCCCTTTTGTCGGTTCGTGTTTTAGCGAAATCAAACTGATCTTGAATCTCCATCGGAGCACGCCCTGCCGAGCCGTACGATAGGAAGCCTCGTTAAAGAACTTCTTTAGCAGCGTTTCTCAAGAACAACAAATTTGATCATACACAAGAGAACGTGAAAGTGCCAATTAAGCGCAATCTAAACGCGCACTCGTTAAAATCGACACTAAACGTGCTGAATCGATAGCAAATACCTGGCCATATAATGTGAGTAAAACAAACAGCATAATAATGCCGTTTTCTCATGCTATACTGGCAATAATTTATTACCTACATTCGCGCATGCACGCAGCCTCCAGAGCAGCCCATACTTAGCGTCACAAATTCAGTTGAGTGAAAAATGTAAACCTGGCCAGTGGGGTGTGAAAGAAAGCAAGTCTATAGCCCTGTTTTCTTGCACACTCCACTGGCCAGGTTTACATTCTTCCGTGAGTATACTCGCGCGCGTTCCGCGCAATGTGCAGAAACTTGTGCGTTACTCTCGTCGCGACGGTTTATTTCGGTGCGAATTTTATTCTCTTTCCTGCACTGAAAGTGTCAGGGAGGGTTTATATGCAAGCGGGAACAGGCGAAATTACGACACTGCACACATGTCGACACTAAGTTCTCATGAAATATAGTGAGGATATCAAAATGCGTTTAAATTCGAATCCACTTCAAAAAATCCTTTCTACATTCCTAGAATCAGAGCTGAACAAGGAAATATGCCAGGCAAACAACAAGATGAATGTTCCGGCCACACATCACGTCCAGTTTCTGTGTCGCAACGGTGTCCATACGCCAAGCGCTGAGCTGTTGAGGTTGCGCAACCACGGTTTCTCTCTCTCCAAAGTTGCAGGGCTTCAAAAGGAGCAACGATGGTTTTTGATCGTGCAGGCGTGATCGAGAGAACGCGTATACGCCCATCGCTCATGCGCGCCTCTGAGCCATCACGCATCCGCGGGGGGAAGGACATGGAAGAAGGCCGGGTGTCATTTTCAGGCGAACAGAGCCCGTCCTCTGTCCGCGTGGGACGGGTGCTGGGCGCCTCTGTCCCACGGACGGCGGAGGAGATCTCCGGCGATGCAAATATCCCGCACTGCGGGGCCCACCGGAGTTGTGTGAAGTGGTCGTGTTGACCAGCTATATAGCTCCACGCTGTCCGCGCGGCCCAAAACACAAGCGCAAAATCTGTCGTCTCGCCAAGGACCGCGCAGCGCGAGATCCTCAATCCTCGCAGAAAAATGATGTTCTACAAGTCCGCCGGCGGCCGCTCGGGTGTATACATAAACAGTGGAGCCGGTCGGCGCTACCGGCGGGCCCAGGCTTTCGGTGGGGAAGAGGAAGCAGCCCGTATAGAGCGCGTCGTCGCTTTGTTTTTCCCGGCATCCGGTATGCGGCCCAGCGTATATCTCGACCCTCGACAGATATAGAGGCGCTCGGAAGAGGCCGCGCGGGATGACCAGAAGGGAGAAAGAATTAAATTGATCGCTCGCTTTTATCTCTTTTGTCATTCGTCACTTCCCGTAGATGATCTCCGCGCAGCTCCCGAACAAGCGCTCCAGCAGGCGAGGGCGCAAACGCCAAAAAAGAGGAGACAGCAATAACAAGCGCGCCAAAGACAGTGAAACACATTGTCGTCGGAACTCCCCCTCCTCCCCCCCGTCCCACCACCACTCGGGGCCAGATACGAGAATGAAGTACGAAGAGCTGGGGCTCGCCAGTATACCGAGGGAGACGCCGTGCCGGTGTCCGCACGAGGAGTTCATCACTCTTCCCAAAATGGTTCCTGTCTTCAGTTGGTCATTTTGGCGCAGCCGTACTTTACCTCGCGGCACCTTCGTTGGTGCGGCGCTCTTCTTGCTTGTTTGGGGCCTCCTTCGCTACGGCCAGGATTTTTGCACTCCTGGCGCTGCGCCTCATTTTCTTCTGGCGCCTTTTGTTTGTTTTTTTTCTTCTCCTTCTGCGCACAACGCCCGTGTGCTGGACGCTCTCCAGGTTTCCCCCCTGCGAGTCGCTATTGATTTATCTTTTGTTCCTGTCTGTTCATGCCGATTTAAACCGAGACCTTCGCTGGCGAAGCAACCCCCCCCCCCCCCTCCCTTCCCTTCTCAGCTAAAAAGGCCGGGCAAGTTGTTGCCGGTGTCGATGAGCTCTACCGGTCCAAACCGCGTGTCCAAAGAAAAAAAAAGGAAACCGTCTAGGGAGAGAGAAGAGGCCCGGATCTGTCGGAGGACACAGGGAATGAGCTTGAATCACCTTGTGGAACCATTTATTACAGCGGTCAAGTTTCGCCACTTCCTTCGGTCCGGATGCTTGTTTGGGAAAGTTTGACCCCTGCTAACGGTTTCTGCCCTCTTTATACGGCCGCAGCGCGTCACGGGCCAAGCTAATGGTGTCATAATGGAGAAGACCAATGACTCTGTAAGAGAAATTGATGCACGGCGCCTGACAAACGCTGGCTGCATCAGGCGGGGGTTGGCTGCAGGAGCCCCTTATAACGCTTTCAGGCGAGGGCGACGCTACAGCAGTGAAGACGCAGTTTGCAGGAGCGCCCCTCTTGTTACTTTTCTTAATATGGAAGCGAAAGCAAAAAGAGCCTTCAGGACAATTCACCAAGTTTAAAAAAGATGTATACCACGCGAGTGCGTCGACGCTGGTCGAAAGGCCGCTCTCGGAAGCCGTGTTGTCTGCGATGCTTGATCAGCCACTAGAAAGCGTGAGAAAATAAATGAATAAAAAACAAGGTAATCCGATTCCTAGCAGGACCAACAAGCTATTGTGATTGTACGCTTTTGTCTTTTTCAAAGCTCTTCTCTCTCTCTCTTTCAAGCAACCATCAATACTAAAATGATGTGAATCATTTTGTTCTCTTAATGTGCGAACGCCCACATCGAAATCAATGGCAGTTTCTATATACATGCCTGTTTTTACTGTATTTATACTGTTCCTTGGAATCTGGTACCTTGCTCACAAAATTCTCGAAACTCGCTTTGCTTCCGAAGAGTAACCAGTAGAATAGATGTGTGTGCTAAGTGAATTGCAGTAATTAAATTTCAGTCAAGATTGTCTTTTATGAGAACGTCCGCAGATAAAAATTTTTGTGATGAGCCCTAGACAGGAACGAAGGTGTAGTATACCTAAGTGTGCATTTCAAAAATAAGCAAGGTACTTGCGCGGAGAGAACTTCTTTTCATGGAACAGCTACTATTAAGTTTATTTCCAGGGGAGTCTCTGGTGAAAAAAAAAAAAAGACGTCAAAGAAGACGTTACAAAGAAAGCTTTTTTTTTTTTTTTCAATGGCACTCTTAGCTCGTCCTTGAAAACCGAGATGATAACTACCACCCCGAAAGCAATTTCACGCAGTAGGTGTGTATAGTTTGGAAAGATTGCGTGTTATGGCAGTTGACGCATCTACCTTGGTTCGAGCAGTTAACTGGTTTGCCGCATTGTAACTCGCCAACATGTGATGTCAACTGTACAAACCATTACATTCCTTTCTTTCAGACCTTCGCGACACCCTGTGCTTCAAGCGATGTTTACTGTTCGACGCAGCGTTTCAAGACAGGACTCTGTTCGAAAAGACGCGCATGTAAATGCTAGACTTGGCACGACACTCTTCTCATTCGCGTAAGTGAAGAGGAAGACATTCCTCCTTTCACATGCTGGAAGACAACGCTGGAAGACAAGTTCATACTCGCATGTGTATGCGTGAAAATGATGTAAGCAGAAGACGTACTTTTTTTTCCAACGAGTTCTTAGTTTTAAACTCGCGCTCTACGTTTGCGCGCGTAGCTCGCGTCTCGCCTTTTCGGTCGGAAAATAAAAAAATTAATTCACGAATCGTGAAGGCCAGGGCAAGAAAGGGAGTAGGAAGAATGAAACGGCCTCTACACGACACGGCCGCCGATTAACGAATCGAAAGAAAGGGAGTAGGAAGAAGGAAACGGCCTCTACACGACACAGCCGCCGATTAACGAATCCTGTGGATTTTGTTGGGACAGCTAATGTAGTTTCTGACTCGTGCGTATTAGTCACGTCGGTTTCAAGGCCGCTCAAACCTTACTCGCATTGAGGCTTTCGCTAGGGTTCGTTTAGTGAACCTTGCAAGTGGAAAAAAAAAGCAGCAGGGTGCAGCTCTAACCCTATACACTAAATGAGACAAAAAAAAATGGTTACTAAATAAAGTAGTCACTAAATAGTCAAAAAGAGGATTGCACACTGCTAAGTATACCCCTTGTTGCTCTTGCGCCTCGTAGGCAGCCGTCCAAGACGTGCGGATTTTATGGGATTTTGCCGATGAGACCGGCGATAATAAATCGTGCCGGCCAAAAAGCGTCACTATTTCACTCAGTGGGTGGCCATTCAGTCTCTTAATAGTCCACCGACGAAAAATACTTCTCATAACGGAAGCGAGTGTAGCGGCACACCAGGTGTTCACAGTTTCTTCACAGCAAGGGTTGCCGCGTGCGATGGTGTCGGCCATTCCAACCTGGAAGCAGTCTGCATACGAGATCCTTGGACGGTTTAGTTAATTGCCAATGGCACCTTCACTTCGCGTGAGGTCTCTGCGTGGGTTGATTTTAAGGCGATGGGAGCGAGGGCAACGGGTATTTAGTGAGAAAACAATGGCCTGCTTTCCTTTTTTTTTACCAGACAGACGCACTTTGAATACGAGGATATACCCGGTTCCCTTCCAATCGCCTCATTACAGAAAGGGCGATACATCTGCCCGTAGTCCTCCGGAGGTGGTATCTTTAATTAGGTGTTGCAATGAATGGGTACAGGTGTGGCTGATAATTTAAGCTTGGTCCCATTCGGACAAGGCAGCTTGACGCGCGTGGAAGCGAATCGTGTTTGGAGCATCTGGTTTTCGATAAGGAGGCGAAAGCTTGCTTGTCTTTCGCGTGGGCTTTGCGGTCACGTCCATCCGTGCAGCGGTTCCCCACGAAGCCATTACCATATAAGACAACGAGGCATTCTTCTCGGCTAGTGAATTTCGCAGCTTTCTTTTTGCACAGTCTAAATGCCGCGCGCGTATTCCTGGACCGGTTGGTGACGCGCTGCCTTGGAGCAACAGAAACGCATCGCAATATCGAACAGGAATACTTTTCTACCAGAGTGCTGGCAAATGCATCCAGCGCTCTCAATATGGTTTCCAAATTCGGAATTGACGGCAAGTAAGGATGCACCGACCGTATGCCTAAACAGCGAGCGCCTCTCGGGCTCTCGGCATGACGGGTGAAGGGCTGCAGGAGTGGAGCGCGCGGCACCAGCAGCCCCGCTGCTTGGTGCGGGCGCGTGCCTGCGCACTCCGCATTCTTGCGCCATGCCCCTTGGAGCGAAAAAGAGGACCAGCCGCCATCGTCGTCCACTTTAAGCGCGCGCCTAAAACACTTATTACTCGCCTCGCGACAACGTTTAGCGGCTAAGGCAAACACGATGCGCGCTCGGTGTGGACACACGGGAGCGCGATTCGAGAGCCGGGCATCAGCTCGAGTGCGCCAGATAACTCCGGAAGAGCAGCTCTTAAGTGCGGGGACGCAGGCAGCAGCGATTCGGCCGGCAACTTTTTCTGCCGCCCGTCGCGGGCGGCCCTCGAAAAGTGCGCGGGGATCAAGAGGCCTCTTGGCGGGATGCACGCCATCCGACGCGAGGGGGCGCTGCTGCATTTGCATACCGCGTCGCCGCCGCCTGCGGATGCTGCTCTCCTCGGGGGACCAGGCGCCGGCCAAGCCCACCTGCAAACAGTGATGCAAGCCAAACAATGTGTCACTGCCCCACGACACCGGGTGCCATTTTCTCGACGCCCCACTTTCCGGCTTAGCGTGCACCCGGGTACAGGCCCGCGTATCGCACCATGGGTGGACCTCCGAGGCGTCCCGGTGACACTTTGTCTTTCGGCCTGCATAACCGAGGCACCAGCGGTTGCCTAGACACCGCGCCATTGCCGAGGCTGCGTCGCAACGTGCAGGGAAGACGTCGTGTCGGCTCACCTGAGCGCTCGCCAAATCCACACGTGGATACCTCGCTCACCGTTGCAGGATTATATATACCAGCACAGGGGCCCAGATGCTTCACTGTTTTTTTTAATGTATTCATGTATTTAGTCTAGTGAGACTGTGGTGGCCGCGCTTCACTGTTTGAATGGAAGGAAAACGCAAGAAACGCCCATGTGCACGTTCAAAAACTATTAAACAGATTTCAGAAGGTGTTAAGAACAACATGATCTAAATTAATTGGAGCCCTTAAGTCTACAGCACGCGCCGTGTATAAGCCACAGTGCTGCCTCGGGATGTAAAATAAATAAATAAATAAATAAATAAATAAATAAATAAATAAATAAATATTGAATCAATCAATCCAATAAATCATGTGTTCGTTGTTTGTCGGGCGCTCATATGAAATAAAACTGCTAATAGAAAGAATTGCTGAGCGCATGAGTAAATCGGCTGCTGCTGTGTTCCTACGACGAATTTAGGCTCAGAAAAAGAGACGCTCGCTATTTTAGACCGTTATTTGTTTGACAGTGGGTCGCGTCTTTTTGTTGCTGACTTCGACACAGCCAAATTAATACATTCAAGTTGTCTCGGCCTATAGGCGCATATTTTCTTTTTTAAAAGCTTATAACTTGGATTATGAATTAATTGAAAGGATTGCCGAGTATGTTTCATTACGGAAATGGTTTTCTTCACAATATGCACCAGTTACATCGAGAGTTCCCCAAGGATCAGTGTTGGGACTACTTTTGTTCTTGTTTTACATCAATGATATTTCAACTGGTCTGTATTCAGTCTTTATTCAGGATGTTTGCCGATGATTGTGCTGTTTATAGAATAGTAGGTGGCATTTCTTATTCACACATCCTGCTAGCTGATTTAGAGATTATAGCAGACTGGTGTGTGCGTTAGGACATGTCAATAAATATAAATAAAACTGTTCACATCACCTTCACAGGAAAACGCGCTAATCATCCATGTAGGGACAGAATTAACGATATTACTCTAAACACAACCAAGGAGTTTAAATATCTGGGTGTCTTCTTTAGTTCTGATTTAAGATGGAATAAACATGTTTACTACATTGTGAATAAGGCAGCATCAGTTTTGGGGTTCTTACGCCTGAATTTTAGTTATCTACCAAGTGACTCAAAAACACAGCTGTATTTCAGTAATGTGCCATCAATACTTAATTATGGATGCGTTTGTTGGGACCTCCATACATCTGAGCTTTTAGGCAGATTAGAAAAAAATTCAGAACAGGGCAGTTATATTTTTCTGGAAACTATAGCCTGCAACTTACCATGAGAGAAAGCAAACTTAATCATAAATGGCAAATTTTTCCACGATAATTATTATTCTAAAACATAAGCGTCGAAAAATATATCCGCGCACCACACTGCCACACTATATATTGAAGCGACTGGGCCCTTCCTTAAATGTCATAGAACTTCCTTGTCATAGAATTTCGAGCTATTCCAACTGGAACGGTCTGCTGTCCAGCATTGTATGTTTCGTATCAAATGACGTTTTTTTCATGAACTTAATCAATTTGTACATATGTAGTTAAATCTGTAACCCCCCCCCCCCCTTGCTGTAATGCCTACGGGCCATTCAGGAAATAAATAAATAATATAAATAAATAAATAAATGCTGACGACTTGTTTGCACACCTGAAGTTAATGTACACTATACGTGCGTCTGTTTATACTGGCACTGCCTAGTATTGTACCGCCTTCTGCAACTTCAGATCCTTTACTTCCCACACCTTGCCTCTAATCTTGAACCTCAGGAATTGCTACAGACAGTTATCACTGCACACTGTTTATTGGTAGTTTCGACAAATAACTGTTGTATTAACCTCGTCAATGCAGATCAAAGGTCGCAATGCACTGCAACGAAGCACACCAGTCCTCAGACTATCGAAAGTACTGAAAACTAATATTTGGAAACTCTGCAATCCGGATGTCTTCGCTTCTCGGCTAAAGAGAAAGAGGATTAAGCGTCGGATATAAAACATGAGACTGCCAAGTTAGCAACACAAGACTTCAACATCTATAAAGGTGTGTTGCCAAACATGAAACTTCAAATCAAATCAAACGTTTTTATTCACATGGCTAGTAAAAAGGTACATGCAAATCATCTGGGCTCATAGTCTTCTCGACTAGACTTGGGCCCATGCAGGTAATGCAAAAATAATTATAGCGAGACAACTCGGTATTATACATCAAACTCATGTGCAGACATGCTTCACCCTAGTGTAGAGCGCTCGAACAGTGTGCTCCACGCAGTAAAAACTAAATCTAGAAAGCAGCCAATGGTTTCCGAACAAAGTACTGTTCGTCATATTGCTTGCAAGTCTATGGAGGTATACTTGTGCCGAAGCGCTGCTTCTAAATCGTAGAAGTTGCGAGAAGGTTTCGGTTTTTCTGCCGGAATGTGCGCCGCTCGAGCGCTATACACAAGGCTGACGCGCACTGTATACAGCGGTTATGCAGTAGTCATATACAAGAAGAAGCGAAATGTACAAGAAATTGAGAAATAGTTACGAAAAAAAAAATTGATATGCCTGTAAGAAAAACACTGGCTTATAATGGAGTCGAATATTGGTTGCTTCGGAAATTTTTTTTTATTTCGGCGATTGAAAAATGACCTATTTTTAAGTTGACAGGCAGCTGATTCTAAATTAAATTACCTTTGATCATTGCCTGCCTCCCTACAACACAAACACACACAGCACAAATTAACTAGCAAAAGGCAATGGTTGATCATTTACACAAGCTTATACCACTGTTCCCGTATTACTCCACAAGTGCAGCTGTATAGTGGCCGCTGCGGTGGCTCAGTGGTTATGGCGCTCGGCTGCTGGCCCGAAAGACGCGGGTTTGATCCCGGCCGCGGCGGTTGAATTTCGCTGGAGGCGAAATTCTAGAGGCCCGTGTACTGTGCGACGTCAGTGCGCGTTAAAGAAGCCCAGGTGGTCGAAATTTCCGGAGCCCTTCACTACGGCGTCTCTCATAGCAGAAGTCGGTTTGGGACGTAGAACCCCCATAAACCAAAGCAAACAACAAGTGCAGCCATAGCCGAGAAGCAGACGCGTCTCAATGCGAGCGCTGCCCAGGAACCCGAAGTTGTTCTCGTGTATGTGCAGTGGCCAAAATGGCAAACGTACGCATCACTTCTTGTCACTGTTGTTTGGAGATAACTGACTCGTATTGTGTACGTTTCGCTGCGATAAAATGTTTCAACATGTGAAAATACACCTGAAGATAACACTCCAGATTTTTTTTTTCGGTACCAATTATTGCTGCAATTCTGGCATCATACCACGCGTCAACCACATTTTCATAACTAATTGATGTGATGGTTCTGCACCTAAAAAAAAGGGGGGGGGGGGGAAGGGCGAAGAAAGAAAACACAATAGGAATATTTCACTATGCAAAGAGACCAGCGGCACAAAAAATGACCCACCGGCTCAACAAGCTGTTGCTGCTGCCAGGGAATCCCAGCTAGAAAAAAACGAGTGAGAAACTGAGCCAAAGAGTGCAGAGAGCGATAGGAGAGCAGCAAGGGAACGCCACCCGAAGAAACCAAAAAAAGGAAAAAAAGAGAGAATAGCCAGGTCCTCTTTACGCAACTTAATTAATTTAATCGGATTAGCGTCGGGATCAGGATTCCAACTGGCGCGCGCATGTGTGCCCAGGCGCACGATCAGTGCGCGCGTGCTCGAGTGAGGCGCGCTGGCTGCTGCCTCCGCCGCCGCCGAGTTAAGCCGGCTGTCAGCGGACGCGCCAGAGGAAGCGCAGGCCCGCGCGCGGGATTCATCGCAATATCGCGTGAGTGACACGTAGTCAACATCTGTGAACAGAGGTCCCCGCGAAGGGGGACCGCGGCCAGGGCGCCGCTAAGAAGCCGTTGCGCAACGGGGGTCCCGCGCCGCTGGCCTCTGCCGCCGAGCGGAGGGCGCCGCTGCTCTGGCTGCCGGGGGAAGAATGAACGCAAGAAAAACAAATGTAGGAATATGGGTCGGCGGAGGAGGGGGGCGGGGGGGGGGGGGGGGGCAGCCTTTGCTGCTAGATGGCTGCTAGCCGGCAGCGCGCTAAAAAGCAAAAAATGAAGGAGGGGCCACACACAGGAGAGGCAGAGGGGCGTAATTACGCGCGGCGAAAGATGACGCTGTCAGGACTGGCTGCCTGTGTGGGCTGCTGGACGCGTGACCGCGCTTGCCGGGGCGCGGGAGAGGATCGCCGCTACTGGTCTCATAAGCCGCGCGGTAAATGTGTGTTCTACGGATGGACCCTGGCGCCGCCGCGACCTCGGCTGTTGCGTCACTGCGCACTTGCTCGTTCCCGGCTGCGGGCAGTTGCTCCTGGTGGCGAGCGAGTGCCTCGCGGGTCCCCACTTGTTCTACGTGGACCTGAGGTCGGCGCCCGGTAAACGGACCGCAAGGGGCTGATCGCAGCAATACACAAGAAATGCGGAGAGCATGGCTACGGCCGACGCCATGCGTCGGTGGTTTACATTGCATTCAATGCCGGTGACGCGAAATTTGGCTCCAAATTGCTCAAGGTGCCACGCTGTCCAGCAGCAGCACAAAACTGTAGTATAGCAGACGTGAAATCACTAGTGTTCGGGAGAAAAAAAAAAGAAGAAAGGGTGTGTCCAATGGCATTTCAGGGCACCAGCAGGAGAGAAGCGTACAGTCGGATTCAGGATGTGCAGCTGTTAATTTTCGATTTCTCAGAAGTGGCGACATGAACTGGTGTCGGAAGAACCATGGATAACGAAGCTCGCTGGCGCCCGGGTTAGCGGTGTCTCGCTTACATCCAGGACAATAGGCAACATATGCCACTTGAGCTTCTATCATGGGGAATAACTATCTGCCTCGTATGCGGGAGGTGCAGGGTTCGGTCCCCACTGCAAACAGGTGCGCGGCGATTTTTGCAATAGGTTAAAGTTTTCTGCTGGCCTGATGTTCGGCTTCCTCGGGGCGAATTGAGCGAAACGCTTGGGAAAATGGGTCTTTGACCCACCTTGGGCAGACCGCACACGATAGCCACGGCACTCTTTGGCGAAGCTACCCTCGCGCCATTAAAAGAAAAAAATCAAACGATGATGATGGTGACCTTCATGCTGAACATCACGGGACATCAGCTTCTGTCAGGGAAGAATCGAGCATTCGCTTTAGCGCTACAGCTCCACATATATTAGTCCCTCTCAGAGCTAATTGAAACACAGCAACACACCCAATTCTTTACTGCGTATTTACTGAAGTGCACAGGAGAAATTAACTATTTTTTTTCTACGTTTCCATTCTGTCACTGATTAACAGAAATTGCCGCCCTGGAACTTTGCGAATTAAGAGATGCCCGCTGCGATGTTTCGTACGGTCTTTCTCTTAGCTCGCGTCCTAGTCCGCGTAGCACAGCTAATTCAGTCAACCTCACACAAAAGCCGACTACTATCGCGGGCAAATGAAATGTGAGCAGGACAATTCACAAGCAAGCAACAAAAAAAAAGGCGGAAAGGAGAAATAAAAACCCTGCTTCTTATCGCCTTGAAATACCGGTCATCGAGTTTTTTTAGTCGTAATTAACAAATTAAGTTTTTAATCGAACTGTTCTAATTGTCTCATTTGTCTTTTATTTGTCTCCGCTGGTTGCTAGTTGTCCATATAAATATGCATAAGTGAACATTCAGTACACCTTTATGAATCTACTGCATGCGTATTTACTGCTTACGTATTATTTTGCACTAGGTGCGCCTAGAGGGTGTAGTTTTCAAACACAATTGTATTTATTATGTGTATTTATTGTTTGTATTTTATAGTGCGTATCTTTGTCCTCCTTTTTACTTGTATCTTTCTTACATTTATTTCCATCACCTGATATGTCGATGCCACTGCTATGTAACGGTTTTCCGGGCCCAGTCAAGCTGCAAAAGCAGCTTTCTGCCTGGAAATCCTTCCAGTTGTTCTGGAGAAATCAATTCATTTCAATGCGAATTAAGCTCAATAACATCTATAGGCCAAAAAATAAGCGAAATATTTTTCGTAAGCTTTGACTGGTCTAAAATTTAAACTTC
Organism: Amblyomma americanum; assembly: GCF_052857255.1. Classification (NCBI taxonomy): domain Eukaryota; kingdom Metazoa; phylum Arthropoda; class Arachnida; order Ixodida; family Ixodidae; genus Amblyomma; species Amblyomma americanum. The sequence continues at coordinate 138,483,173 of NC_135497.1, read as the reverse complement.
TTATTCCAAACTGCTGCAAATTAGAGACACAGAGATATAATGAAACCAGTTCCATGCACTGTGCTCCGCACGCCACACGGCCTTTTCTGTTACGAGGCTGCTTATGCTGCTAGCGCATGCATCTCGCCAAAATGGGCTAGCTGTGCGATGTAAGTCCAATTGAGGCAAATTTAATCATTGTGCCGATAGACGTAGTCCAGAGCTAAACCGACAGATGACATATGCTCCATTAATGATGCAGCTTTCATACGCTCGACTCTACTCTACCTTTTCTGTTTCAAAAAGCTTGAATTTTGCCGTGACGCCTCAGCATAATGCATTAATTTAGGAAATTGTCAAGCTTTCTTTGAACTGTAAGAATATGGCATCACTTTCCTGTACTGCACACACTCATAGCTTCACTAGTAGTTTTTCTCCCTTTATATGCTATAGCTGCGTCGTTGAGTGACTTTTTTGTGCAGACCTTCCTCTGTAAAAAACAAAATGAAATGTTACTAAGCGCCAGGTTAAACAAAGGTAAGTTACACTAGTCTGCATTGTTCAAAACAAAAAAATCTTATGGACATGATGGCGTAGACTAGCTTCTTTCATTTGTGCCTGTATATCTGGTCGTTCGAGATTTAGCTGTCATAAACAGTGAGCACCATACAGAGATGTGCCCTAAATTTTGTCCCTTTAAAGGAGTATGTACACCAAATTGATGATGGCGTGTTTTCTTTGTTTGAAATGAAGTGTTAGACTTTAGTATACATTGCCGAGGCTTTGGCATTCCCTTACGACGGCTAAATAATTTACAATCAGTTTCTTTTTATTCTGTACTGGTTTCAAAAACCGAACGTCGGTTGGAGACGTGTAAGGTGCTTTTAGGTCACGTGTCGCATGAAAAATACTGCGCAATCACTGATGCGTAGTTTGAATTCACTAAAACGCTTAAGTCAGCCAGTTTAAACCGCTGTTATGGCAACAAACGATGTATCAGCGGCTACATTGCAATTTTTTTCGTGTCTGACTTGACCGAAACAACACGTCACAGCCATCGTTCAGTTGGTGAAACCGAACGACCGAAAGTGAGGGACCTGCTCTTAAGAGAAGGAATTCAATTATAATCTGTTTAGTGCTCATAGGGGAATACCACGTGTTGATCCATCTATTATAATGTCTTATGCATCATTACACAGAAAAAAAAGCATGAAACTAAAACCAGGCGTGTGACATCCCTTAAGTCTTATTCATGCTTCCTTCGTCTTCCATGCTCGAGGGACGTTTTTTTCTCTCTCTTATGCAAGACATATGAGCTTTTGGTTTCTTTTCCTTTTAGGACGGGCAAGGCTTCCACTTTCCTTCTAAGGTTCTTCAGGACATTTTGCAGGCGCGCATGTACATGCACGCAAAGTAGCCAATAAGAGAAGGTGAAACACAATGTAATGCGTCACGTCTTTACTTGCGAATGTCTATCAGTACCAACAAGAATACGGCGTGCATGCTAATTCCGGCCACCGACGTTCTCTCTAGCACGCGCCGACAGGCGCCATGACCTCTTCCAGGTGACCTCAACGTCCCCCTCTGGACGGGACGCGTGTATCGATACGGGGCGTCACGGAGCAGCGGGAGAGCCGGCGAAAGTTTCGCGGACGCTCGGGTTGGCGTCCGTCCTCATCCCTGACCGCACACGGCGCGTCGGCTGCCCGTTCACGCGGCGAGACGGGCGAGCCCTCTCGCGCGTCCCAAGCGGCACCCGCGTTAATTAGGGAGCAGGCGCGCCTTCTTTCCCCAAATCAGGCGGCTGAGCATTTGATCGACACATCATGGCCTCTGCGTGACGCGTCAGCGCGTCCCCAACCGTTCCAATCTCGGCGGCTCATTCGAGCGAGCATTCGATTAACAGCGCGCACCAGATACCGCCTCGATAAGCCCGCTTACGCGCTCCGCACGACGAAATCGAGCCGAAAAGGCAGCGCGCATGCGCGCTAACTAGGGCACGGCGAAGGGAAGCCGCTGTGAGCGGGGGACTGGCGAAAACCGTATGCACACGCTGCGTGAGGGGGCCGTGTACCGGCTGAATATATCCATAGCGAAGACGCACTTTCGGTTACAAATATTATCGAGGCCGCGTGAATTGGCTTTCTGCGAAAAGCCGACATGCCTGACGTGAATTTTCGATATTTATGTTGGTTTAAGCAAAAATACATTTGGTTAAGAGTTAAATTACTCCTCACCGCTACCTCAATGTATACTGAATAAGAAACTGTTAAGCAGTCGACGTCTCAAGAAAACAAAACGCATTACTGAGGCCGTAAGTCAAAGTGAAAGATAACAATATGTCTCACTCTTTATGCAGTTTTTGTTGCGTTTATGTTGGGAAAATTCCTGCTCCTTTTGTCTAGCAAGGTGTGCTGAGAGATTAGTACATCGATCTCGTCTGTTTTAAACATTCAAGCGCTGTTAGGCTGTCATGCAGAATTTTCAATACACTGGAGAAGAACCGCTAAGGTCATAATTTTATACTCTTTTCTCACGCGATGATATATAGTCGTGCCTCTTTAATCTGGGCACTTTGATTCCAGAGCAAAAGTGTCCATAACGCCAGTTGTCCTTAATAACGAGTAACGAAGGAAAATAAAGAAAAAATATTTCATCAGGCAAAAAAAAAAGTCACTCTTCTATTAATGTCTACTTCTGTGCATATTGGTGGGACGTGAACTACAAATGAGACAAAATTTTGAGAATTCTCAATCTGTTATCTTCAACTCCGTGGTCTCTAAAGTAACGCGATGCAGTTTGAAGCACCTAGTGATCTATGAGACACTTGATGGCGTCTCACGGTGGGATCACGTATCTCCTACCACGATTGTTCACATACCTCGAACCGCTAGTGCGTAATGAGTTCAGCCGGCTGACAGCCACCGAATACGGCTTTCCACGTAGCCAGGTTACACAGAGAATTTATTCACACTCATATACAATATGGCAAACGGTGAGGCACATCGACCGGGCACTTTGGCACTGCAAAGCATAAAACCACACCGCAAAGCATAAAAGGACATCATTCACGCAACAGCACTTTCGCACTGCCTTTCGCTGGTGTCCAGCACTCAAAATACAGGAATGGAATCATTTGGTTAAATAAGTCGATATTTTGTTCTCATCGCTGTCCCTAGTAACGGTACAAATATACATGGGCTCCAACGGGTTCCGTGCATTTTTTCACTCTGACACTGATCCGGACAGCGAGTTTCCATACTAATGATGCGAAAATACATTGAAAAAGTTTGGCCCCCCCCAAAAATTGTCCCTAATTCGAGACTTCCGTATTAACGGGGCACGCCTGCGCTCACGCACGCACGCACGCAGAGTTTTTTTATGGGCGAATACTACATACCTTCTATACTAACCCTGTAAATGCTTATATAGAAGCCATCTTGTCTTCTCATCATTTAGGGCCTCCCTTCTATGCCGTTAATGTCTCATGTGTTGTTACAGCCTTGCTTACCTTCATACTGGCGCACAATATTTGATTGCTTCGGGTTCAAGTATATCGCCAATGGCATCTTGTCCTTGAGCAAGGGGTATGGTAGAATTAGTTATGCATATCCGTAGTCCTTTCGCCTGTGTTTCCAGCATCGCCGTTCTTGTAATGCATAGACGTCGGAATAAACTTAATTCTCTTTTTGTTTGAAAAACACTCTGTAGGCAGGCAGTAATGTTAAGGAAAAAGATGCCTAAACGTCTGACACATTGTCACAATTACCCGTAGCGATGAAATTGTGGCACAGCATCCGCGATGTATGCGGCACGTGCTGGATTCAAATCCTGGTTAAGTTGGTTACCCACGGCTTTTCGAATGGGTGCAAGCTTTCGCCGGCCAGGCACTATACTTTGAGAGGGGTGAAACGTTTGCCATAATCGGATTAACCACACAAGATGCACTTCAGGTCTTCGATGGCGGAACAAATCTCCCGTTCATCTATGCAACGATTTGGAGTGACACATGGGTGACTCGTTTTGTCGCTGAATTCAGGACCAGCAGATATACTTGAATATATATATATATATATATATATATATATATATATATATATATATATATATATATATATATATATATATATATATATATATATATATATATGTGTGTGTGTGTGTGTGTGTGTGTGTGTGTGTGTGTGTGTGTGTGTGTGTGTGTGTGTGTGTGTGTGTGTGTGTGTGTGTGTGTGTGTGTGTGTGTGTGTTCAAGATGAGGAGTTGGATATGATGAACGTCGGTAGTGCATGTTCCACTCATACCCAACTGCGCACTAATACGGTAGACGCTTCGTGTGTTAAAAATTTCCTCCCCCCCCCCCCCCCCGAAAAGGTAAAGCTCGCAGTGCGAATGCATGCAGGCGCGAAGACGGACACCAATGGCCAGGCGCGGGCGGCAGCCTGCTGCCGCGGCGGTGACAGTAATCCGAACGACGTTGATTTAGACAGCGCGCTCCCAGGCAGACCCGTTGGCGGTGAGGCCCGGGCAAACAAACGCGGATGACAAAGAGGGCCCGTCGGGCGAAACAGGGCGCCGCGCGGCGCATGCGACCGCAGAAAGGGAGCAGCAGGGGAGCCGGGCGCGGGAACCTTCCCTGCGGAGCAGCCGAGCAGCAGCGTTGCCTACACGGCTCACGAGGCAACCTCAAAAAGCCGTGGGATCGCGAGGGAGGGTCCTCCCCTTCGCCGCAGCGATACCGGCCGAGAGTGAAAGTTAGGCTTAATTTGGGACCGCGAAAAGGGAGAGCCAGGGACGTTATCAACCACCAGGGATATGAATAAATATAGAGAGAGATATATATAGCCGTATATACACTCGCCGCGACGCCTCCCTCCCCTCAAGATATCACGCTTTGGCGGTGCGCGAGAGCGGGGAGCGGTATAACGTCTCACTCGGGCCTGCTCGGCCGAGTGTCAGGCTTCGTTTTTACGTCTGAGCAAACACGGGGAAGCTGCTTCAGATTCAGCCTTCTTCCCCCCCCCCCCCCCCCTTCCCCGCGCACAGTGGCAGCTCGGGCCCTCGTCGATTGCTGACTGAGCGTTAAATGTATGAAGAGGGTGCTCCCGTCTGTCGAGTCATCAACATCGCTATCGAGACGCTCGCCGCGAAAGGAAAAAGGGCGAGCGCGAGGCAATATATCTGGGCCGGTCTTTCTCCTCTGCTGGCTCGATTACGTGCGACGCGGCCTCTGAAACAAAAAGTGCGCGCCACGCCGCTTCCACAAACAGCGACAAGTGGAAACACAGAGGGCGCCACCGGCGAAACGCGGCTTCCTCGCGCGCACGCCCTTTTTTGGCGGCGGAGAAAGTGTTCTCGGCGCGCGACAAAATAATGATTGTCAGCGTTTTAAGGTTTGCCTTTGTCGTTGCTGCTGCTCCTGTGTTTGGCCCAAGTCGGTGTTTCTGCTCGCAGGAAAAAAAAAAAGAGTTCCTGGGGCAATGGGGCGCATTTCGCCTTTCCAGAAACACCACTTTCTGGCGTATATATTTCGAGGAAGAGACTACCGGTCGCTTCTTTTTATTACTGAGGGTGGAAGCGTAAACAGCTCGCGAAGCATTCCGGAGCCGCGAGTAAAACAAAGAATGGGAGCAATAAATACGTCGGCGACCAAAATGTCTTTAGGGCATGGCTACCATAGCGGCCTCTGAACACCTGTCGCGGCAGTCTGGTTCTGTGCGCGCCTCCTATAGGCCGCGCCGCAGGGATAACGCAAGCAGTGGACGTGCTTTATTCAAAGCTGTTTCACAAGAACGGCGATGAGGAGGACGGAAGCGGGATGGCACCTCCATCCATGTGTCATCGTCGTTTAACGAAGCTACTATTCCAAGCTTAATGCACATATATAAAATCGTGGGGCTACTAGCTTGTCACGAAGGCTGAAAAAAGTATTGTTATTGTCAAAAGATGATTGCTTTTAAGAAACTTTTTAGCTCAAGACAGCAAACCCCTTTTAGAGAACAAGCGAGGAAATTAGTTTTTTTTTTAGCAAAAGAAAGGCGTTTACTTTTTCTTCTGACAGGAAGAAAAAGACTTGACAGTCACAGCTCGTGCTGACCCGTGACGACTAAAATTCGAAGGTCATGAAAACAGTCGAAGGCAAGAACCAAAGGCATCTGTTGATTCATAGCAAATGCTGTGCGCACGCTGTAAGCAACCGAGACACAGCAGCAACAAACAATGCTTCAGCAGCGAATGCATTTTGACGGTAGTGCGGCGGCCGCAGCGCAGTATTTTTCCCTAGTAAAAACTAAATACAACAAGAGCTTGTATCAAAGCTGAATTTTAGGCGTCCGAAGGTCATGGTGCGCATTTAACTGCCGTGAAAAAACGGTAAAACTGGTAAGAGAGCAATAACGGGGGTCAGTTCGTAGAACGTTGGGCAGAAGCCCACACCAGGCTGAATACTAAAACACAAAGAGCGACGAACCTACGAAGCGTGTTCGTTGGGCTTCTGAATTCGTTTCGCGTGTGTGAGAGGTTTGCATGTTTACCCCCCCCCCCCCGTGACCAAATCCTGATTACTTGATGTAACGGCGTAAGCGTACCCGCAGTAGGCTGGTCAATGTTTCGACTAGCTTGCGGCCAATCTCAAATGAACTCGACGAGCGCTCAGAGTGTGTCGTCGAACTACTTGTCGCACCGTTGCGCGTACGTCGGTTTGTTTGCAAGAAAAAGGGAGGGATGAAATTCACAGACCTGTCAGGTAGGGCGCAAACACTTCAGCCATAAGAGCCCCTCACACGACCACACTTCGCTATCTCTACGCAGAATTCGATCACGCATCGGAAGTACGAGTCTGTAATACGTTCAATAGGAAAACGCCTGCATCCCTACCAGCAGCTGCACTGTCTGTTGATATAGGAACAGAAGAGAGTTTACGTCTTGTAGGTTTTGTCTAACTCGAATATATCAAAATGAGACGGCGTGACACGCAAAATACAAAGCAAAGGGACACATAGGAGGAAGCCAATGTAAAGACGCATATACGCTTTGGAATAACTCCTTGAAAGAACACGCTGAAGGCACGAAAGGAAGGAAGCAACAAAACGAGCCCTGAATGCGGAGGCCTGGAAGCGGTGGTTCCCCCCCCCCCCTCCCCCTGAAATAACTGTCAGCTGCAGACAAACAAGCCCGCAATTAAACAAATCACTTCGTAATCCAAGGCTCCGCGGGGGGTTCCACGCTTTTTCCTCTATCGCATGAAAGAAACCCGATCGTGCTTCGGAACCGGATTCTTGTCACGCTGCTGCAAAGCCAGTGTTTGAAAAATGGAGGACCAACCATTGTCTCACGCTATGGCTTCATCTAACGTGGTACTACTCCTTTTGAGGCCAGCCGACTTTGAAGTGCGGGGTCCGAGACGCGTGCGACCGGCGCGTTTATGAGCGGCGCCATACGTTCGGGCATTTGCGAAGTATGCGACTAAAACCTGACAGGGACACGAACCTAACAAATGAGCGCCGGGAATCAAATCCCGGACGTGCAAAACACTGGCTGCTATGCGGTTTCGATATATGGCCTTGCGCCCCGTCGTAGGCCGGGATTTATTTTTCTGGTGGTTTTCATTTTTTGTTTATATTTTGTTAGTAGTGGATGCTATGAAGAACGCCGACATGAAAAAAAAATGGACGAGTTGTGCTTAAATCCTCCCCGGGGCACTATAGCCCTTTGCATTCGAGCGGCGAATCCAGTAATACTTTTTTTCCACATGGTGTTAAGAAAGCGCTAGAGAAAGATATTTTAAGTTTGTTCCCGCAATTTCTGCAGGCAACATATAGGTTGCTAACTTACTCTGCATGTTTTGACTCGCCATGGTTGCAGATGTCAAAAGTTTTGCATACACTTCATTTCACTTGTTCCGAACCTTGTTGTTTACTGTTTTACGCGTGCTCTGCTTTGGCGCACGTTTTTCGCCCTCTTCTGAGAAACAAAAACCCCATTAACATCCTTTTCCTAAGCCCATCAGATATATCGCGGTATGAGACGAGTATAGCAGGAGCATGCACTTGTGACCGCGTCTTGACTGCCCACTCATGTTCATAAAGTCCTCACAGTGGACCTGTCTACTGTCATGGGTTCTGAATGGACGGTATGGATGTTGTATAGTTACTGTTGCTGTACTCTGTTGAAATGGCACAAACCCGCAATGGGGGATCACCCGAGGTTTTGTGTTGAGTCTCAAAAAGGGACGTAATACGTACCGTACGATACGCGAAACGATCATAAAAAGAATGCAAAGAGAATTACGGGAGAAAAGTTTGCGTGTGATATTTTAATGTTCATGGGGTTTAACGTCCCAAAGCGACTCAGGCTACGAGGGATGCCGTAGTGGATGGCTCCGAAATTGCGACCACCTGGGGTTCTTTAACGTGCACTGACATCGCATAGCACACGGACCCGCGTCTTACGGGTCAGCAGCCGAGGTCCACAACCACCGGGAGACCGTGGCGGCGGTATGTGATATTGTAAGAGGACATAAGAGACTTTTCAGTTACTTTGAGAGAAACGTGGCACAACTTAGTAGGAAAGTTGTACTTACGAAAGAAGTCTTCCGATAGCAACGATATAACTGGGAAGATATATCTCCAATGTGCGGGTGTATTCGCTAAACTGGCTTAAGAGCATTCACAGAGTTCCGATGTCGTTCCGAGGTTTAACCGTTGGACTCCGCAGCGCAAGAGCGCCATCGACTAGTCAAACTACTGTAAGCTGCACGAGTAATGAGCTGCATGAGGATATAAGGCTATAGGGGTGAACTGAGTGGCAGGTACACTAAGAAGTGAATGTGCCAAAAACTCAACCATTGCGCTTGAGAAAAAAACAAGGGGGGGGGGGGGGGGGGGCAGATTTTCCATGCTAATTAGTTTAACTGGAGTGAAATAAACAGAAGTGAAGTGACCAATCCAAGAGGTTTCCAACAATGACAAAGCAGAGGGGCACTGAGCTGAAATGACTGCTGTTGATGGAAAACGAGGAAATTTGTGCAGACCAAGACAAATTCGGCAACAAATATTCGTCTTTCATATGGACCCGAAAGGAATAGTGCCTGAAAAAAATGTAGATCGCTAC